>NC_089873.1:169352500-169575000 GCF_040182565.1 Anser cygnoides | reverse complement strand
AACAAGTGCACTATACAGTGCATAAAGTGTTTAAGTGTTTTCTTATACAGCAACTTTTAGAATATAATTGATTCTAAAGAACCAAACAATCTAGAATATATATAATGCAGCTTTTAAGTACTTGATTATATAAAAAATCCATTTCACATTATATGACCTCATTTGGAAACCCAATAGCTGAAGAAAGCATGTTATGAATTTCCAATCCAAGTGAAATTGGGTTTAATAATCCACAGTGTATGAGATGTGTACTTGCATTTTAACTATAGTGTTATATATATTTGTATAATTGTAAATGCAAAGGTCTTATCATTGGTTTGGTCTTTTATTTTAGTGGCTGGAATTCCATAACCTTTACAGCAATAGATTAGGTAGTCTTCTGCCTCTGATGCAAGCTGATACTTAGCTAGTTTGTGCTAGGCTTAAGCATGGAAAATAGTTTTAAGAAATTATATTTTGCTTTTACACTTGAACAGAATTTTGTAGAAATTTGTGCTATTTACTTTGTCTTTAGACAAATGTCAAATATGAAAATGATCTAGAAAGAATTGATCAATATATATATATTGGTTCTCTAAGTTTACAGTTCTTATGTACTCTTAGAAAGCCCTTTTTGTCCTGCAGTTCTGCACTTTCCTTCTGTCTCTTTCCCTCTGTTTTCTCTTACTTTCTTGTTCTCTTGTCAAAATCATATTTCCCATACTCTAATGTATTTCCTTTGGTGGAGATGGAAACATCTGTGTTTTTTCTTCATTTGCAATTGTTCGATCCTAGTTTTATACTTCTATTCCTTCCATGGTACTTTTTCCTTGTTGTTAGCTAGCCAAGTATTCCATGCAGGTCCAGCAAGCCTCACTGTGCTAAGTGCATTGACTTGAATTTGCAGTTTCTGTGTTCTTATATTTGGATTCAGCCAACCCAGGACCAACCACAAATCTTTAAATCCAAGGGAAGCCTTAGTAATGCAAACGCAGACGGCAACAAAACAATCACTTTCACCCAATTAATTTTTTGAAGGATACTGACAGAGTACAATGGCTAGATTTATTTCTAATTCTATTTATTTCTAATGTGGATCTGAGGTATACTGTTTATATACAAGCATACTCTCAGGTTTACATAAACAAATTTTGGGGCATATTGTGGAATGAAAGATTGGACTCACACATGGGTGGGGAAAAGCTCCCGGTATATACTTACAGCAGTGTAAAGGGGATATGACTTACTCAGCTAATTCAATGTCTTCCCTTGTGGAGACATGTGGCTGTTAGGCAGTAAGTATGACAACTGAGATCTCCAAGATCACATGGCAGTAGTAGGGCAGGTAGTATCTGGAGTTACAGACTCCTTAAGCAAGAGATCACTCTGCCTTATGGATACATTAAACTTGCCATGGGGATATGTGGGGCCAGGTCACAGTGCACACTGGGTTCAGTTTTCTCCTTTCCATGGTAGAATAAAGATCAAGCCAAGAAATCTGGTGAAAAACAGTGTGAGGAAAGAAAGCTAATAGGGATAGAGGATATGTAGCTAATTGGAAGAGGGAGTTATTTGTTCCATTTGAACTAACTAGATCAAAGAGGAATTCATATGGTTTTGGGGTAAGGTTTAGAGCAGTTCTTTTTATTTTTTTTTCAAAACCTTCTTTGCTTATCTGTAGTATTAACTTTCCATTTCCTCTGCTGAAGCAGATATTTTGCTTGACATTAAGGCACTCTTAATGTGCAGTTACTGAAGTCTTTTCTAAAAGAGCATTTTAAATTTGACAATGTTTCTTACATTTTTAAAGCAGTGACCTCATTTTGAAAAGATTTTTTTTTTCCCAATACATATGTCACTACTGGAAAAATATTAATCTGAAAAACTTGGTATAAAATGTCTCCATTTATTAAACATCCACTGTACAGACATCAGCTGTCACTAAATCCAGTCATGCATCCTTGTGAGTCCTGGCATTCCGAAAAGGGTTTGTTTCAAGCAGGAAATATATTTTCTTTGTGGTTTTATTAGAATAAACATTTTAAAAAAATTCCAATATTTAAAAACATCTTTGCAAACCATACCCTAAAGGACTAGAAGCTAAATATTAATATGCCAACAAAAAGATTAACTCTCTACTAAAGTAAACTCAGTTAATATTCATTCTACTTATGCCCAGACCCATCACATACAGCATTTTATACTGACCACTTCTAACATCAAGTGATTCCTAAACAAAATATTATCTAAAAATAAGAGAATGAAAGATGAATATCAAAGGTAATTGAAAAGTGACTGAAAAAACTATTATTATTCCATTATTCTTCATTTTAACTTGTCAATGCATACATTTGATTCATCTTTAGAGGTTTTTTTTTTTTTTATAACTTCAAACTGTGATATTTAAAAGATATTTTAGTATCAGTTTAGGAAAGTTTACAGGATAAAAGGAATTGTGCTTTCCAATTTCGTAAGTGATACTATATATATATAAGTATATAAATGTTTATCACTTAGTCAGACTTTTTAAATGATGCTATAAATTACAAAACAAAATGGAAATTAAAAAGTCAAGACAGACCCAGGAGAACTGGGTATTATAATATGCCAATCACTATAACTATACATATTTTTCAGATAAACATATCAAGCAATAGCTTGTATTCTTTGATTACTGATGCCATCCTCAAGTCTTTTTGCTTGACCTTTTTACTTTGTTTGTTTTTATCTTCTTTTAATCCCATCAAATGATCTGGGGTTTGTTAGATTTTTTTATTTTTTTTTTCCGTGAGATGTTTTAAAATTCTATACTGCTGTAATTTACACAGTAATGAGATTGCCCTGTCTCTGACGTTGATGAGCTAGCTTGGTCTTTCTGTATATTTTTGGATGAGATCTTCACCCCCAGTGAGGGCTAATGGGTGATGAAAATCTGTGTCTAAGAGTTACTGTATGTTAGTGCTTTGGGAATCTGGCCTTCAGTTCCCAGAGACTGAAGCTCTTTTTGGGGAAAAGAGGAACAGAAAAAGAAGGAATGGAGAGGTTTTATGAACACTTGATAGCTAAGTCAAGTTTTTGCTTCAAACAGAGATTAAACTTCTTATCTTGTATAATGAACACAGAATGCATTTCCCATAATTATAGCACTTACAATTTCCTATCCAAACATTTTGAAACAGCTAAAGATTCAAGAAATATTCAGTCTAGAAACCCTGTAATAGAAGGTGAGTATATGACTTTAGTCAAAAGAGATAATCCCTCCGTGCAGTCCTCCAATTATTTTTCTTCAACAAGTATTCCTCCTTTCTTATATCCAGAATGAATTCTTTTCAATGAGCTCTCATCAAGTCTCAATCTTAATTAGACTCCAACAAAGCCAAACAAACAAATCACTGTGCTTGGATAAAGGCATGTGGGATGGAGTATATGAAAAGAAGAGCTTATATATTTAGTTTTAATTTCTTAACCGTTATAGGTGCTACAAAGCAACTGATATAATTTATCAGTCTTTGATGGTCAAACATACTGAGCTGAACCATGATTACAGCCACAAGATTTCAGACAATTCTATACTGTTGTCTATCTTTGTGAGTATCTAAAGCTGTTTTCTCATTTTGACTTTTTTCCCCTTTTATTTTTTTTGTACATCAAGTTATATTTTATTTCAGCTATCAGATGACAGCTACTGTGTGAAAGTACTTGAGCTGCCTTACATGGCTTATATCATCACCAGAAATCCCTGATAAGAATGCAACCTTATTATATGTGTAGTTTATTCTTTTCATATATTTCAGACTGTATATCCTAATTTGATATTCCAATATCTATAATCAGTCAGCGCTTTCCTTTCATGTTTTTTGACAGAAACATAGGCAGCATATCAGGCAATTAGTTTGAAGAATGATTCCAAAAAAAACAGCCTTACTTTTGCCCTCACCCCTTATATGCTTTACTGATGTGGGATGTTTATATTTTTAGTCACTTTCTTTGTGGCTTCTTTTTTTTGTCCTTTTCTCTCTAATTTTTGGACAAAAAGGTCTTTCATTTACATACGTGTTGTTTGCTCTTTGGCTATTGTTTGTAAATAAACTCAGCTCTGAAAATAAAACACTACATTTTGGAGAGAAACTGCCTATTTTTATTCTTAAGATCTTTATTAATTATTAGACATATTCTGGAAAGGCTTTAGAAATGTTAACATGTTACACTTCATTGTAGTTCTGAGACGCACATAACATATATTCTTTATTATAGCTTATGGCATCTGTCCATGGGATGCTCCCTCCCTGGGAGTGTTTAAAGCCAGCTTAGGTGGGGCTTTGAGCAACTGGTCTAGCGGAAGGAGCTCCTGCCTATGGCAGGGGATTGGAACTAAGGTCCCTTCCAACCCAAACCATTCTATGATTCTATCACATAGGAATGAAAGCAAGTTCAGAGAAGTAAGCCGTTGTAATATAGCGAACACAGTATGTTTCCCCATTATCATTTCTGTACACATGTAAAAACTTTAACTTCCAGGTATACACTTTCTATTTGACATTTATTTCATAGCTGGTAACTTTTAAAAATTTCCAAAGCCATCTTTTCATTTTCCTCCCCACCCTCTAATATAAAAAAATATATATTTTAATACTCCAATTATTCTGCATGCAACAACATGCATACAAAAATAACTAAATAAAGAGTTCCTTAAAACATGGTCCAGATTTGTGAAGAGCTTCATGGTTCACTGAGCATTTTATTTAATATGGAGATTGTATTCCGAGTTGTTTGATTTGCAGAAATAACAAGCCCAAATGCTTCAGTTTCTAATGGTAATTAGTTTTCGGCCTAGACAGTCTGTTTAGTTATATATTTACTACCTTGTAAAGAACTATCACAACAAGCCCTAAAGCAATATTTGATAATTAATAAGCTAAAGAAAGAGGAAATTCTTCACTTTTGCATAGCAACACTCTCTGTATTCTACTTTTTGATTGCAAAATCCAGATTTTCAATTATAGGTGTACTAAATTGTGATGCTTGAAAAACTATAAAAGGCAATTATCAATGTTTCTTAATACCATAAATGACTAATGCAAGTACGTTTTGCTGTAAGGGAAACAAAGACTCATATTGTGAACAGAATTCCTTTGCTTCCTGAGTCAGACTAGAATAAACTTTGATTCACATACTTTCAGTGTTATTTGCAATTAATATTAGTTTCTGTGGTGGTTGAAATAATGTGCTACACATTCCATTGCAGTTTACATATTAGCAAATAAAGGCACATTATTTCACCACGTTTTAAAGTTCACTTGGCCTTTGTGACATCAGGCAAGGAAGCTGGCAGAAGGTTAGAGCACGATACATTGCAGTAGTTCATATTCCTGACTTAGTCTTTTACTAAAAAAAAAAAAAAGAAAAGCACTTCTTCACCCAGGTATATCTTCTGTTCCGTCCCTTGCTGCTTTTCAAAGTTAATGAGTTAATGGAAGAAAAGAGAAAAGTCTCAGTTGCCAGATACTTTGTAGAGTTTTTTTTGACTGGACTCTTCTTCAGTGGCTCAACAATGGGTGAGTTCTCAGCAATTTTGGAGGCTAAGAATGCCTCTATTATACTCACTCAGCATGCTTTACCATTGATTTCTGCCTCTGAACACGGATAGATGACACGCTTGAGCTGGCAGAAGGAATCACATCATGACATAGACACCTCAGAAGTATGCATTATGGAAATCTTAACAAAGAGAGTTCCTTGGTGATCATTAGCATTAGAGGTTCTCTCAACTCTCTCTCACAAATGGCAATGGAAAGGAAAGAGGTGAACATTTTCAAATCTAGGAAAGTCTGACCCTTTCCCTTTGTGATGCTGTGTCAAAAGAGCTTTAAATATCTTTTCATTCCAAATCAGTATAATTGTGTTTGTTCAAAATCAGGTCCAGGCTTCTCAGCAGTGGAGGCAAAGTAAAATGTGTACTCTTTCAATGTCAAGGAACAACATCACTTACTTTGTTTTTCCTTGTCACTGACAGTGATAAAATTCAGTTTTGTGGAGATAGCAAAAGACTTTCCAAGGTAGACAATACATTAAGGTGGAGCGGAGGGGGGTGATAGCAAGCCAGGCTGCTGGGCAACGTCTCACAGACCGAGGTGAGTCCTGCCTTCAACCTCAGTGCAACACAGAGCTAGACACAGCACAGAGTTGATCACATAGGAAGTGAAATAGTAGCCTCCTCAGGCTTTTGGACATGCGCAGCAGTGACCTGAACTATCTTCTCCCCAAGACCCTGCGCACTGTAGCTAAGCCACTTTAATATCTATGGCTTCAAAACATGTCTTATAAGCTCCCACCAACAGTCCTGCCTCTTCCACCATATCTGCTCCACTTGCCTACTTAACTAACAACTGGATTAATTCAGTTAAGGCAGTGAATCATCTCAAGAGCTATCATGCCCTCTTGAGATTTTCCTTCCTTCCTTCCTTCCTTCCTTCCTTCCTTCCTTCCTTCCTTCCTTCCTTCCTTCCTTCCTTCCTTCCTTCCTTCCTTCCTTCCTTCCTTCCTTCCTTCCTTCCTTCCTTCCTTCCTTCCTTCCTTCCTTCCTTCCTTCCTTCCTTCCTTCCTTCCTTCCTTCCTTCCTTCCTTCCTTCCTTCCTTCCTTCCTTCCTTCCTTCCTTCCTTCCTTTCTTCCCTCACTCCCTCCCCTCTCTCCCCCATCCCGCTGTCTGCCCTCTGTTCTGTTTCCTTTTCAATAGGGTTAATTTTCTGCCAGTCCAACTCCCTGATGCAGATCACTGAAGTGTCCAGTAAATACTGAGAAAAAGGAGATGGGAAAAAGAAGCAGAAAGTGGGAAAATGAAATGTGTCTTTGCCACCCCCACCTTCAGTAGAGTCCAGCAATTAAATCAGTTTACCTATATTACGAAGCTGAACACTAAGATGGCTCTTTTTTCTTTCTTCTCCAAAACCATAATCTAGAAATGCCTCTTCGGGGTGGGGTGGGGAGGGGAGAATATAAAATAAGAAGTACTGAAACCTTAGAAGTGTTGCTGCACAGAGAAATGAGATTCAACTAGCCATATTACAGCAGTGTAAACATTTTCTAAGGACACACTTAGTTTGAAATCATTCCCACCTAGTTTTGAAGTTACAGCTTCCTATTCACAAAAACTGATCTGAGCCAAACTGTCGGAGAAATGACAGAACAACTCATAAATATTTTCTGACAATTAATTTTTTTCCTGGTGGTATTTGGTCTGGGCATTTCCCTTCCAGGATTTACCATGATGACAAAAGTGGTCATTCAATTCTCCAAGCCTCTTCCAGTAAAAATGTTTATTCACTGTAGACAATGTTTATTGTGTCAGAGAAACAGGAAATACAGACTTCGTATCTCAAGACTGCATATTTTAACTTAAATATGCCTTCAGAAATCCTGGAATTTCTGTGAAGCAGGAAAATCTCTATTAAAAAAATAAAATAAAATAAAATAAAATAATAAAATAAAATAAAATAAAATAAAATAAAATAAAATAAAATAAAAAAGTAAAATAAAATAAAATAAAATAAAATAAAATAAAATAAAATAAAATAAAATAAAATAAAATAAAAATGAGAAAGTCTACCACTCGGGTTCCAGGGAAAATACACTAAAACCTAAATAATTTGATATACAATTACATCCCTTTTTAAACATCTGTGATAGCATTTGTTGTTTATTTGGTGCTTTTAGCAACAATGGCCATGGAAATATGCAAACAGATATTAATTAGTCTTTTAAGAAGCCTAAAGTTCTGTTTCTGTGATGTACTAATGGAAATGAATATATGATGACTTATTTTTAATATAAGGGAAAACATGGTTTTACAAAAAGATTAATAAAAGCAATTAACCTTGTAGTACAATAATGCATATGTAAAATACAAGATACTCATAAACTCCATAATAAGTACGTTTAAATATCTATCTTTCTTACAGGACCTCAGTGAAGTCAGGCTAGGTTTTTAATGTACTTAAGAAGTTAAAATGTGTCTGATGATGCTGTAATAAGAATAATAAGAACAACAGTCATATAATAAGATATGTTGAGTATTGTTTGAGGCACAAACCAATGAGTACAGTTTACAAAATCATACAATTAGTGCAAGAATTAGAAACAGTATGTTTAGGAGCTAAGTTAGAAAAATTGTTTTGCAGAGGAAAAAAATGTTTCTGTTTCCTGCAAGTCATCTTGAATAACTCAAATGGATTATGAGTCTGATAAAAAACTGTTGAGGTTTTCTTGTTAGACTCATATGAAGATAGTAATAAAAAACAGACTAATCTCTTGTTGCTTTTGCCATATAGGCATACAATATTTTCTGCAATAGCTTTAGTAAGTTCCGTATGACTAGTTGGAAGGATGAACTTAATTAAATAACAAGTTATTGGTTTATCTTTTGCTAACAGTCAACATTTTGTTTAAAAGTTTAAAACTGATTGGTGGAATTATGCATCAGGTTTTATCCTTGTTATAAAATATTACAAGACAGCTTAAAATTTTAAAGAATATTTATCATTTGCTATTATATTCTATTGCACTTAAACTTTTTTTTAAATAAAACCTTTGTTGTCCTCATTTTCACAATCTGAGCAGAGTAGTGTATGCAATAGTTTTAACTCCCTATATTATATATATATTCCTTTGTCTGAAGGGAAATGGTAACTGTACTTTCTGTCATTAAAACAAGGTTAGAAAATCAAAGATGTTATATGACGGCTCTGCAGTACCTTTCACTACAGAAATTTCTATTAAAGGAAGTAATCATCTGCTTGTCTTGAAATGTCTTGCTATAGCTAATACGACAAGATGAAAGCCTTATTTTTCAAAATACTGTTTGTTTTAATATTCAGAAATCTTAAGATACTTGCCTGCAAAATCATTAGAACTTGTTACTTTTTCCCTTAGTTTTAGCAAGCACAACTTTCAGAACACACACAAATATATGGAGAGACCTTATAACAAACTTTCAGTACCTGAAAGGGGCATACAGGAAAGTAGGAGAGGGACTTTCTGTCAGAGACCTTAGTGATAGGCAAAGGAATAATGGCTTTAAACTAAAAGAGAGTAGATTTAGATTAGATATTCAGAAGAGATTCTTTACTCAGAGGGTGGTGAGGCACTGGAACAGGTTGCCCAGAGAAGCTGTGGATGCCCCATCCCTGGAAGTGTTCAAGGCCAGGTTGGATGGGGCTTTGAGCAACCTGGTCTGGTGGGAGGTGTCCCTGCCCATGGCAGGGGAGTTGGAACTAGGTGATTTTTAAGGTCCCTTCCAACCCAAACCATTCTATGATTCTATGATATATGTGTATGTATGTGTGTATTCTGTAGATAATATGCATGACCAAATTTTGCAGAACCATACCAGCAGGGAGATCTGAATTACTTACAAATAAATTCAGTGAGAACTCTCACTAATTCAATTCTAAATTGAAAGAAGCCAAATGAAATTAATGTTTCCTATAAAACCTTATTTATTTTTCCCTACTAGGGGAAATGTAGAAAATGTACTAGTTAAAACTGTGGGAAAGCAAAAGAAGTTCTTGCTTTTCTTTCTGTATGCCTATTCAGGCTATAACCTAGTGCTACAGTCACTAACTTCTTGGGAATGTTCAAGTCAAGAAAAAGTTATCTAGAAACCAGAGAAACAATTGAATTATTTCAATTTGTGGAATAATTTATATCTGAAAGATAAAAATACTATTCAAAATCTAGGACCCTAATCATTTACTACTAGTAAAAGAAAGTAGAATACAGTATACCCAGTCCTGCCATGAAGACAGTCTTTACCACCATTCTCCCTGGAGCAATAAGAATTAGGAAACAGACAAGCTAAACAGGGCTGCCACCTCCCTATCAAAACCTGTCAAGCCAAAATACTATTACTTTTGGGATGTCAGTGTCTTACAAAACTACTTAGCATTAATTGACAACTCCTGCAGCATAAGAACCTTAATTGCAAAGTTAGCACAACCCATGGTTTGAAGCAGCAGAGCCCAGGTGTCAAAGCTGGCAGTTTTAAAAATTATTTAGCCTTGGAGAAGGCAAATTTCAGAGGGCAAAAAGTTCTTGTCAGGGATGACTATCACAGGCTTGATTGAAAGCCTGTCCTGGTCTCTGTTGCCACAAGTAAACATGACCCACATTTTGCCACTTTTGTATTGGGGCATATATTGAGGAGACTGCAGAGAAGAGGTTTCTGGTTATGTCTAAAATTTTCTAAGGAACATTCAAATACTGTATTAAATCTCCCATGGTAAAATAGCTCCTGTTTCAAAGTACAGGACAAGATTTGCTTATGGAGTAGAGAAAAAATAAAACAGACTTTCAGCATATGTGATCAGATATGTGGTCAGAGAGACTGTTCTCTGACATACTCATAGCTTGGTTGAGACCTTGCTGTTTTCTCCATAGTGTGAAGCTGCAACTATACTGATATGAATTTTACTATAAAGATGTTTCACAACTCAGCACTTATGAGAATTAAATGTATTCCAGTGGATATGGACAATGTTACTGATTTTTCTAATTCACCAAATTTAAACTTTCTTTCTCTCTCTCTCTTTTTCTCTCTCTTTTTCTCAACTCTTGTGCTCAACTTTGGGTAACCTCCAATTCTGGAACTATTTCAATATATGTCTTCTCATAACAGGTCAAATGAAGGCTGAAAGGAGTATGCAACTTTAAGCAATTATGCATAATGGTTAAATTCATTTTTAAAAAACTTTATGTAATTTATTCTTTTGAGATGTATCATGACACATTTAGAGGCTTGCCAGTATAATTTACCAGGACTAAAGATGTGTACGAAAGTACAAAGATTTTATTACAAACAATTTATTAAGAAAAGACTAGACAGTAAATAAAGTAGGCACATGCCTGAGAACTCAAATTATCTGGGATATGAACAAATAGGTATCTAAGAACTATTTACAAAACTATATTTATTAGCAGTTCAGATGGAATTATAATTAGATGCAAAATAGTCCCAATAGAGGAATGTGGAATTGTTTTTGGTGGATACTTTTTGTTAAGTATGACTGTGAAAAGCAACTTATTCTTGAGACTGCCACCTTCATTATCAGTACATTATGTATAATCTTTACACAAAATTAGTAAAGTCCAAGAGATAATAAGATTAACAGAAAAAAAAATAACACGTTTTGCATAATGTTTAATGTAAAGTATAAGTAACTTCAATAAGGCTTTTTAAAAACATAATTTCCCTAAAAAAAGGTCCACTGAAATTATGGGATCCTTAGCTAGCAAATTAAAGCCAGCACACAAAATGATAGGCTTGTTTTCCATAATTACTTTTCACAGACCCTTTGGAAATAGTTTGTGGAGAAACCCTGGGGTTCTGTGCACCACAGTTTGCAAACCACTGAGCTAAACAACCAGGATTGGTGGAGGAAGATAAGCCAGTGGGCTAAATAGGAACAAAAGAGTAATAGTCTCTAAATACATGGAGCACCCAGAGCCAGGGATTTATATAGCTCACAGTTTGTTAGGCCAGTGATGTAAGTAAAGAGAACTGGATTCATTTAGAATGATCGAGGTCATTTTTATTTGTTTCCAAAGTTTACAGTGGAGATGCAAGTAATTAAGGAAAAATTAGACTGTTTTATAACCTAGAATACAATTCTATGATGACAGAAAAAGACACAAAAGAAATATAAAGCTGGAGCTGATGGGGTATTGAGATTACCCTGTGAGAAAGAGGTCACTGGCACTCAAAACTAAAAGAAAAAACAATGAAAGTTGTGTCTGAAATGGATATTTGAAAACCCATGCTCTACAGGCTTTAGGATTCACAGTTGTAAAGGCTGAGGGATATTTTAGGAATTCTAGATAAGATGAGCTAAGTAATTAGGAAGCTCTAGTATCAACTAGGATTGCATTTTACATGGTTTGGTTGTAGCCATTTACAGTAATTAAAAGCCTGACCTAAATCTCACTAAATAAATATTTCCTTTTTTAGTTTCAACTTTACTGCAATGTGAGGCAAGATGCATGAAAGTGATAATACACAGTCCATGGAAGCAGCAAACACAAGCAACGCTCTGCCTGTGCTGTGCTGAGGAACTCCAGATTCTGACATTTCTTATGAAATTTTGTGGGTCAGTCTGGTGTTAATACTACTGATGTTAAATAATACTGCTGTTAAAGGGGGCCTAAAAGAAAGCAGGAGAGGGACTTTTTGTCAGAGACCTTAGTGATAGGCAAAGGAGTAATGGCTTTAAACTAAAAGAGAGTAGATTTAGATCAGATATTCAGAAGAGATTCTTTACTCAGAGGGTGGTGAGGCACCGGAACAGGTTGCCCAGAGATGCTGTGGATGCCCTATCCCTGGAAGTGTTCAAGGCCAGGTTGGATGGGGCTTTGAGCAACCTGGTCTGGTGGGAGGTGTCCCTGCCCATGGCAGGAAAACTGGAACTAGATGATCCTTAAGGGTGCCTTTGAATCCAGACCATTTGAGGATTCTCTGATGATTCTATAGTGCTGATTTTGGGGAAGGATATGCCAACCCTGGGACCACGTACTGCAGTGCAGACAATGTAGAAACCATATAGTGACAGTCATACTCCAAAATATGATGGTATTTACAGTCTAGGTATACTAATGCCAAGTTCTACATGCCAACAAAGTCCTCAGACCTCCCTTATCTTACCCTAGTTACGATTAGATAAACCATGCCTAGTTCCTCTTTGCTCATTTCAGTTAAAATGGATCTGTTTTGTCCATGGTCACTGCTTTAGCTAAAAGGGTGTATATTTTCATCCATCCCCCAGCAAGCTATTTGCAAGAAAAATCTGACCTCTCCTGAATAGTTCTAAATTGAGAAGTCCCTCCTATGCTGAGTAAAGCATAGACCACCTCTTTGAAAGGTTACACTTGAACTTTAGTCTCTCTTCACATTGACAACTTCTGCTCTGATACCTGTCTTCTATAGATGTTAAGTATTTAATTTGCCCCATATCTGTTGTGTGTGATTCTGAGGTTGATGATTTTAATGACCAATGAAGATGTCTGAAGCATAACCACCAACTTTACAGTTTCTAATCAAGTTTAGCCATTAAGCTTTTCTTCTTAAAAAGCATGATTTAGAAATATCTATTCATATAAAGATGATAACATTTTACATAAAGATTCTATAGCAATACAAAGACTGGAAAATATTGTTAAAATGAGGTATTATATAGTATGTAGTATAAAAGATAGTGGTACAATAGTGGTAGAGCAATGAGCAGCAGTACAAAGAGATTGAATAGTTAAATCTTGAGAGGATATTTAATAAGTAGAAATGTGATAAAACACTATTTACCATAATTACATATATAGTTAAACTTAATGTACATGTTTCAGTTACAATATCTCAAGCCAGTGAAAGAGAATCTGCTGCCAGACCATAACAGATTGTTCCCACAGGACATCTGCTTCGTGAGTTTAATTTTTTTAAAAAAATGTCAGCAATACTTTGTAGCTATAAAACTATGAAAGTATAACAGTTTATTTCATATTATGTCAAAATTAACTAGTTGTAGTGCTTTTTTTTTTCTTTTATCCCCAATAATATTTAATACTGACACAATTCTGGTACATCAGTAAATTAACATACAGACTTCTAAAAGAGTTGTGGCATTCAGAGTAGGAAAAACACTAAAATATTTTGGGTCTAGAGACAGAACACCTTCCTTGGGAATAAACACCTCATTGAAGTGGGATATATCCCCCTCACATCAAAAGAGTGTACATCACTTACACCTCCTTTTCCTTTTCCTTTTTTTTCCTTTTCCTTTTCCTTTTCCTTTTCCTTTTCCTTTTCCTTTTCCTTTTCCTTTTCCTTTTCCTTTTCCTTTTCCTTTTCCTTTTCCTTTTCCTTTTCCTTTTCCTTTTCCTTTTCCTTTTCCTTTTCCTCCTTTCCTCTTCCTCTTCCTCTTCCTTTCCTTTTCCTTTTCCTTTTCCTTTTCCTTTTCCTTTCCCTTTCCCTTTCCCTTTCCCTTTCCCTTTCCCTTTCCCTTTCCCTTTCCCTTTCCCTTTCCCTTTCCCTTTCCCTTTCCCTTTCCCTTTTCCCTCTTTAAACTAGAAAAAAAAATTGGATCAATTCAAACAAAAGAAAGATACAGTCATATCGATGTGTTCAGAAGAGAACATTATCACCGTCCAGAAATTATGTATTTCAGGCTGCTGACATGCCTGATGGGTGCTGGATAAGCATGATAATGTCATCACTACTATTCCCTTACATGTGTAGGATTGGCTAGGTAGGCAGTGGTGACTTACAATGCTGTGAAGGACATCTACAACTCCTAATCATGGAAAAAAGAAAAAAAACATATATTTCTTTTCTGCATTCAGGTACATATTGCATTGTTTTATTATCCTTTTCCACTTTTATACAGAATACTCAGCCAAACTCCCACCTAAGCCCTTCAGGAGCTTTACCTCAACTGGATAACATGCCTGTCCCCAGTGACTGCACTACCCTATGATTATACTAGCTAAGTAGATCACGGGGTTTATAGAAATGAGAGTAGAAATATTTGTTCACAACATGGCCACCACCTTATGACTGAGCCTTTCATACATTTGTTCTCAGCGTACCAGGCTGAACCCAGAAGTTTTCAAAATCAATAAGTTTTCTTTACAGAAGTTGAAAATGTTAACTTTATAACCTTATCACAATCTTTATAACCTTTTGATAACCTTATTATTAACTATTTTATTAATTATTCTATTTAGTTTAATTATAGAAACCTGGTGTTTGAAGAAATCATATTTTGAGTGAGCCATGTTGTCTTAAATTTTTAGATGACAAAAAATAATAAAAATAAAAAAAATTAACTACTGCTGTTGCTGTTTTGTTCTTCTGGTTAATCGTTCTATGGTAAAAGTATGAGCTGCGTTCTCAGACTGATACCTAATTTGAACACTATAATCTTTTTGGACCTAAATATCACTTTGCCTGTTTGTATCTTTAAAAAGCTAAAACAATTCTTTTTGTCATGTTATCATGCAGGAAACTATGATATTATGACACCTCTCATTGTTTCCTGAGCTACTGATTTCCAGAATATAGTTTTCTACAGTTTAGATGTGACCTAGATGCATAATTTTGCATGTAACTTGAATGGGTTCAGCTTGCCAAGCAATCCAAATTTTCTTTATAAGTTTCTGGTCTTCATAATTATGTGCTACTCTGCCAATCTTTATGTCAGTAAAGTAATATATCAAAAATGTTTTGGTATTTACTAAAGCATGTGAGAATGTTGAATAACTTCTTCTAATTCCTGGTTCTTGCCACCTATATATGAAAACATTATTTGACTAGAAAAAAGAGTGATGTTCTATTCTTTGCTTAAAGTACCATTTGCTTATTAATCTTGCAATATATGTTGAAATTAGGAAACTTTGACCAAGCATTTTTGACATATGGGCAACAACAGAGGTCCTTGAGGTCAAAGGAGATGCTAAATATGGAAATATGGCAAAATATGGAAATACAGGGAAACATGAGGAAGCAATTTAACATCTTCCTTATAATTAAACAGTAAAAGTTATCACCCCATGATTACACTGCATACAAATTCAAGGGAATGTAACTGATTTGCATGTAGACCTGCATCTATAAGAGAGAAAAAGCTGAAAGACAAGCCAAAAAAATAGAACCAAGAGAAAATTAAAACAAAGAAAAACACAGTAGTCATGAAAGAAACAAAACAGGGAGAGCTTTTTAAGTGATATGCTGTCTGGAAAGCTGGCATAGAACTGTGAGAAAGGAAATGCTCTCCTGTTGTTTAATTGTACTGTGTTTGGAGTAATAGAACTTCTGTGTACATTCTTTGTAAATCAGAATGATTTCAGTAAGAAAAATATTTAACTCAATATTTAGCATCATGGAGGCCAGAGTTTCTTAGATCAGGGCTGAGATTACATCAGCCTGTTGTTACACAGAAGCAGGGTAAGCAAGTTTCATGAGGACTCATCCCAGTCTGGAATATCAACAAAATTCTCAGAAAGCACAAAGTTACAGTGACGGACAACAGATCTTCAAATAATGTTTTTCTCAAAGACTTGTGGCTTCTGAACTTTTTTGAGAATAAAGTCTCTGTGATTAAGAAATTCTTTCACCTAAGTGTTCTTGCTTTTCTAGCATGTCAGCCCCAAAGGTGTGAAACTGGAAGTACAGGTTTTGTAGGGTTTTTGTCATGATTTTCAACAATTTTATTACCTCCATGTAGCAATAAGACAATATTTTTGCCACATTAATGTTCTCATCCCATATTATTTTGCCTATATAAAATTATGTTAAGAATTATAATTATTTTGTATTATTTATAATATATTACCTTATTTTTTCCAGCTAGCCAAAATTATCCAAAGTTATTCTTTATTCACTGTAGAAACAAAATATTTTGGCCTTCTAATAAATTAGATTTTGGTCTTCTAATAGATTAGATTCTGATATAATATAAAATTGTTAAATATTTTTTAGTTTAATTAATTTTCTCTGCTTTTATGCTGTGAGCTGTGCTCATACTCAATTTTGTGAAAATATTTTTTTTGCAAAAATTCAGCATATATATATTGCTGTTTGGTCTTGTCCTTGCCTACCTGCATGTATGTCAAAAAACTTACCATAATAAGAAATAATAAACAAGCTTAAGCCAAAATAAGAAGTTTCTAAACCAGCCCAGTGTTTAAGCCATTTTTACCCATCATACTCACATCCAAAGTAAAATTGTCTTTTGCTGGATATTACAGTGACAGTGTATTTTGTTTCACGGTTCCGATGTTCCCTGTATATTTAGTTACTGAAAGGGAGTCCTGAGGTCCAGGCCCATGCTATTGCCAGCAAATACCACAAATAACACATTAGCTGTTTTCCTTTTTTTTAAAAAAAAAAAAGAAATCTTTATTCTTTTATCTTTACACTGGTTACAAGTCTGATCCATATTTCCAAACTGAATTTATGTCTATTTTCTTTAGCTTTGGGTTTTCCCATGGTAGAGCTTATTCTGTTGGCATTTTTAATAGAAAACTTAGTCAGTTTTAGCAAAGCTAATCTTGTTTTAAGAGTTCTGTGCACTGCGGTTATTTTCCTTAAATAGGACCAAAACTGATTTATGCATGTAAAATAATACTAATACTTTCCCATATCTACTAGAGATGCAGGCATTCGTACCTTTTAATGTATTGTTTCCTGCTTTTGAAATAATATTCTATAGGTGTCTCACTTATATTATATGCGTTATTATGCTACAAGACTGTGTATCCAGGTGCTTCTGTCATTTCCACTTCCTCTATCATGTTTGGTTATTAAGCTTTTATTAGTAGTAACTTTGAACTGCTGGATTTCATCGATTTTCACAGAATCACATGGTAGCTGAGATCAGAAGGCATCTCTGGAGATCACCTAGTCCAGTCCCCTTGCTCAAAGCAATATCACCAAGAGCAGGTTTCCAAAGACTATGCCCACTTGAGCTTTAAATATCTCTGAGGATGGAGATTCCACTACCTTTCTGGCAAACTTATTCCAGTGTTTGAAATTCTTTTATACAAGCCTTCCAAAATGAAATTCTCCATGACGATATTATTTTTTTTTTCTCTTCCCTCCACACATTACAGAAAATCCCAGAAAGCAGATTTTTCTGTGCCTCCCAGTCACAGATATCTGAGAACAGACCCATGCCTCTTGTGTTCAATGTCTTTTGATTCTGGGGTGCCAATATCATAGCATCTTTCTCTTTTGTCTATTTTACCCCTCTCAAACAGGTTTCAACCAATGATTTAAGTATTCCAATTATATGAACCATTCTAACAGCTTTCATTTGGTTCAGTTATGCTAAATTTCTTCCTTTCAATGAGAATTTCCATTTCTTCTTGCTTGTTACCTCAACATATAAGCAACAGAAAAAAATGTATTTTCTTCATCCTTTTGGTCATTGTTTTGATTTGTTCTTGAGGTTCTACATTTTCTTCATTGATGCCTTCCTATTCCATTTTTAATCTTTCTTTTCCTGTCACCCACACAAAAGACAAGAAGTTTCTTTGCCTTCCTTTGAGGAGCTATGTGTCTGAAATAAAAAGTCCTCTCCATGGCCTTGATATAATCCAATATTCTCAAAAAAAAAAAAAAAAAAAACACCCCTAAAAAACAACAACAACAACAACCAACAACAACAAAAACAACCACCTTAAATTCCTTCCTAGCTACTAAACCTCCAGTACCTTCTGCTTTTTCTTTTCCACAATACAAGAAGATTGAATGCAAAGGCTGCTTGCATTTTCTCCTTCTTTATCTCTCCTCTTGGACCTCATTATAGTTTGCATACTTCTCTATAAGACAATTGTCTTCAGTGTATTTCATGATAAGTAGAGACTTGCTAGACAACCTCATAATCCAGCCCAATCTTGCAGTTACAATGAATCTTGTGACTACGTTGTGTGTATATGTAAACAGTAAAGATATTTACATAAAACCAGTCAGAGGTAGATAAAATATTTCCTCTTCCATAGAATTTTAAAATGCAAAGACATCAAAAGCATAGTTTAGAGCACCTGTTTTATAAACGATAATGTACAATAACCAAAAGTTCAGCCATACAGAATCTAAGGGAAAACTCTTCTTGATTCATTTCCAGGATTAGGATAGAGCAAAATTCTTTCAACCTAAAATCTGCCATATGAAAATAGACTGAAAAATGACAAACATGATCTTTTTACATTGACACAGTTACAGTTCTGTTTGGGTTTTAAATTCTGCTTTTCAATTTGTTCACTTTTTTTTTTTTTTTTTTTTTTTTAAGTAGTTGTTACCCTAGACTATTTTATTTCAAGGTTCCCTACTATTCTGTCACTAGGAAGAACTCCATTTGTCCCTGCCCATGGCATGAGGGCTGGAATTAAGTGATCTTTAAGGTACCTTCCAATCTAAACCGTTCTGTAAGTTCCACAAAGCTCAACAAAGCTGTTAAAACCTACACAAAATGAATGTTAAATGAAATGTTGTTAGCATTTTATTTACTACTATTCTGAAATTTTAAAAACATAAATCAATGAAAAATCCCACCTCATGATGAAATTGAAAATTTGAGAAAGATCCATTGGGAACATAATTACTGTCAGAAGCCAGACATGATTTTTCAGCTTTTGAAAAAGACAACATTAAAGAATATGGAAAATTCTTTTAATAAAAACAGAGGAAATGAACAAATAAAGCCAAACTAAGAACATTTAAATATATGGAAGTATAAAATCATGTTATTAGAAGACATATCCAAATTTAATATTATAATTAATATTATTAATTTTCTGCAAAGGATGGTAAACACCAAAAACCAGCCAACCAACCAACAACAAAAACCCAACAACAACCAAACTCCTAAGTACTATACCAGAAGAAATAAATTACTCATTCATGCTATTTCTGATGTCTGTACAAAGTTTTAGGAATTCATGCAACTATTAATTCCCTGCATTCAGTAAGAGAGTTAACATGTAGGGAGCAACAAGCATACAAAAGAATTCTGTAACATTAGGACCACTAAATTATAATATCCTGCTGCAATTTCAGACAGTGTAATCCTCCCCTATAATAGCTAGAATTTTTTAGATTTATAGTCCACTCAAACCTGTTTGCCTGGCCTAAGAACTAAAGCAATCTTGGAACACACAGTTCCCAGGAAGAAACTTAGGACTCAGTTACAACAAAGTATTTCTACAGCAAGATAGACAGGAGCTTTCCTTTTTTTTTTTTTTTTTTTTTTTTTTTTTTTTCCATTCTGAACCTAAGAGTTGCAACAGATACCTAATTCTAAGACCCCAACTTTCATGAATAATTAGGACTTTTTTTTATTATTTATTTATTTCTTTTTTATTCTGATGCTCCTCTGTTATGTAGGTTAAAACAGATTGTTTCAGCTCCTAACTCCAGTTTGGGCTTCAAACCTGTCATTGATTTCAGAAGGAAGGAATGTACCCAGAGAGGAGTTTTCCTTCTTATTCTTTATTGAGTGAAGAAATATCCAAATAAAGAAAGTGGAGTATTAATGTAAAATACACAGGCGTTCTTGGAGGCAGAACTCAGAACTTGTCACCTGATGTGAGCTGTTAAGCACTTTAATAGATACTCAGTACATGCTAGGCATGTAAGACGAGAACGTATCTCTTTTTGAGCATAAGACTGCAACTCAGACCGTGTTTTACAACAAACTACCACATTTCACTTTTTTTTTTTTTTTTAAATCAGGAAGAAATCTGAATGTTTTAGAAATGAAGCAGAGTTCATTATAATTCGTATTTTCTAAGACTTTTGTCCATACAAAATATCTGGAATTCAGTAATAGAAGGGGAAAAGTGACGGTAAACTAATGACTGTGTGCTGTCCTCCTGTGTGGATATGCAGTGTTTGCAGAACATTTTGTTATAATGATACTTTAAAAGAATAATTTGCAACACACTGTGAATGTGTGTTTGCATTTTAAATGGAGAAGAACATTTTCATAAGAAATTACTACATAGTAGTAAGGTCAAAATATAAATGGAAGTTTCTTTTCCTCTTCAAACAGCCAGGAAAGTTGGGATTCATGTGATTTTATTTCAGTGTGAATAGTTACACCAGTATCTCTTGTACTTACAGTGAAAATTTATCCATATTTAGCGCAGTATTTATCTGACCAATTTTAAACAGATACTTTTAATCAGTGGAATCTTGCTGCCAACATACCCCTCCATAAATAAATAAATAAATAAATAAATAAATAAATAAATATAGGGCGTTATGACATTATGAAAGTGTTCATTCTGGTGCCTTGCAAAAAGCCCTCCCAATCATCATTAAAAACAAACCTCTTTAAAATAGGATGGAAGAAGAGATTGATACAGAGAAAACTGTGCTATAATTTAGAAGCAATTATTAGTTAGACATTACACAGAACATGTATTTTTATTTTGGGGTAAACCCAATTGTACATATCTGTCTATATCAAGGTAGGACTACATTATTATTTTTGCTTAAAAACATTACTTGAATGCTCTAAATCCAGAGTAAATTATTACAGTACTAGCCAATACACAAACATACTTGCCCTAAGGAATTTACACCACAGATCACAAACACAGGCAAAATACTGATAAGAAATAGATAAGGATTCCTTCCTTTGGCCATTCAAACGTGGTTGAAGAACTCATAAACTATCAGTTTTAAATTAAATTTATGTTCCAAGTTGCTTACATTGCCATTTTTCTTCTTCTCCATTACTCATTTGTTGTAAACGCTATGATGACATTCCCAGAATTGCTAGGGAATTATCTTTGAAGCAATATTTTATGACCCCCTTCTTCAGTCCTCAAAAACATACGCAAGAGAGATATAATCAAACTCATAAAAATACCTTAATTGTGCATTCATTTAAATGACCTTTGAGAACTTCAAAATGAGGTTCAGGTGTTTGCATATGGTTGGATTTGCTTACAACACATACCATGCAAAGCTTGTCAGGTGTATATTGTGGGTTTTGTTTATTTTAAAGTAGTTCTCACAGACCTAGGTTTTTATTTAACAAAAGACAAATAGCTTAGTGTTAGAAAGAGAAGAGCAAGCAATTGGGAATTGTAGAAAAGATTTTTGTTGTTGTTTAAAAAGGACACCCAAGTGTAACTAAAACACTTCTTTTCTGAAAAGAAATGCAAACAAAGAACTATTTTTACAGGACAATATTTCCTAGAATCATCATAAAAAAAAAAAAGGCATTAAATACAATGAACTTTTTGAGTCAATCACTGATTCCTTTGTTTCCTTGATCCTTTTTTCCTCTTTGTGGAATTACTTAGGCTGAATAGATTGGCTGTATATCTCTTGGTACAACAACAAAAAGCAACAACAAGAAAACAAACAAATAAACAAAACCAACCAACCAAGCAAACAAAAGCAAACAAACCTTTTCCAAAACAACAACAAAAAAAGGACTTCGAGACTTTGTTAATTCAAAGAAATAATTCCCTGTGGCATATTTCTCTAGTCTTAGTTTCCTAGGAGCTATGAGAATGCAAGCCTAATACAGTCAGTACAGCTGATAAATGTGTATCAGATTGTATGAACTTTGGGTAGTACCTCTTTTTGTTTTTCTGAGTCATATATGAGAGAAAATTGTCCTCCCCTATGTATTAAAAGCATGATATACCCTGACACCTGACTTTACACATTTACATTGCTCATCCAAGTACCCTGTAATTCAAATGTTGCAAGATCACTATTGCTCTCAGACTAACTGCAGGCATCCTTCATATCTCAACAACCACTGTTTTACATGATGTCAGGCCTTTTAGGAAGGGCCGGTCTAACATTAATGATGTAACATTGCTGCAAGAGCTGATAGAAAACAGTGGAGGACTCAGCACAGCATCACTGACCTTATTCACAGAACAGAAGCAGGCCTGGGAGCATTCTGACAGGTGAGTAAGCCACATCTTTCTCCTTAGACAGATTTCAGAGTTCAAATGCAGGCCTTCACTGAAATATTATTGGCAAAGAATACTAGCTTGGTCCCAGTATTTAATGCTTGACCCTGCACTTGCAGTCTAAGATGTATGGCTACTTACTAAGCAAAACAGATCTAGGACAAAAACTTGAATAAATGATGTCTCCACTCTGTCTTCACTGTTAGCTGTTAGCTCGTTGTCTGTCTTCTGGACTGCTCTGACTAGCTCTTTTCAAAACAATACCTAAGCAGAGATGAGGGGATATTTAATCTCAAGGATTTCTCCCAAAAGACAGTCTCATATGTAGCTCTCTCCAGCCACAGATGTGCTTCAGCTTTACCCTGGAAAACCTTGCATCCTCTAGATCCTCTAGATCCTCTCATGCTATATACCACAATGCTCAACACCATTTCCTCAGATTCCTGTTAAGGAATTACAACCTCTTTGCTGAGCTGCATCAAAGCCCTTGCACAGTTTCAAACAGTTTAAGTTGCCAAGACCCAAAATATACTGCTTAGTGACAGACCAACAGAAACACTGCGTGAGGCCCAGAGGAACTCTGAAAGAAAGTACTACATGGTATGGACACAACATGGTTGCTCATTCTAAGTACTACAGCTGCACCATTCTTCACTCTGATAGTCCTGTAAACTAAGCACTTGAGTTCTGAACATTTTTGATAACGTATACCCTGAACTGGCACATAGGAAGTAAGAAAAATGCCCAATGCCATCTTACTTTTTATATGCAGAAGGAAGAGAAAGACAGAATTACTGAAGAGCTTGAAAACAGTAAGACTGGCATTGCCATGGACAATGTGCACAGGAAATGGTCTGTACTAGTAAGAAGGAGAAGGTACACAGCATTACTTCATTTCTGTTTTTATAGCGAATTTGCGTGTTTATTTTTTTTCTTTCTAATTTGAAAAAACAACAACAACAACAAAAAACTGCCAACTACTTTGTAAAATCATATACCTATTCCTATCTAATAAAGACACTCCATGGTATTTTTATGCTGTTATAGAGTAGCTAGTGAAGTATCTTTGAGAATTATGAAATTACTACTTCAAAAAAATGCAACTGTACAACCATAAGAAGTTTGTAAGCATGATAGTTCACTCTGAAAGGGAGGTCAATGGTATTTGTGTTCATTATGGAGATCTCTCTACATATCTTAATTCATATATCAAACTCTGGTATTTGATATACCCATCAGGCATTCCTCAGTGCTTTTCAAGCCTTCAGAGAAGTAGTCTAACCGCATTCCTGAATTAAGAATTTGAAGTCATAAGGGTGGGAACATGTAAGGAAAAACACTTTTAGAACTATAATTAGAGCAAAGGAACTTTTTAAATAAATTATGAATAAGTATAATTTATTAGAGAAAAAACAAAAAACCTTCATACATAGCAAAAATACAGATTATAACAATACAGCAATTATGGGATTATTACTAAAAATGAAAGGTTGTTTTTAGCTCTTGCTGGTGAAAGATGATAATATTTAAATTGTGATTAAAAAATGGGAAATTTCCAAACAGACACTGTAGGCTTTTCTAAGTGGATTTACACCTGCAATTAACTTATTGAAAGTATTTAGTCAATAGCAACACTCAGTATTCCATAACCATGTGAAATAAAAAACTGCTTTACAGATGGGAGAGAATAATTCTAACACAATAGGTGCTGTACTATAAATTCATAGTTTGTGTGAATAAAGGAATTGTACCTACATTCTTTACCCTAGAGAGTCAATTCTGATTCTATAGGTATGATAAAAATTATCATTAAAGCCACCCACAGACATACCTATGTAAGCTTTAAATAGACTAACTGGTGTATCACTGTAGTACAGAGCTCAGCATTGTCTGTAAAACCTGACTCGGAGTCTGCATAAGCACGTGGATTTCTATCCCATAGCTACTGACTCCAGTGTAGTCATTCTCCAAGAGCTGCAAGACAAACAAGGGAGGAACAATAAGTTGTATTTTACAGGCAGACATTTTAAAGTGCATATAACCATCTAAAGATGCAATTAGGCTATGCAACAAGGCAGTTAGTGAGCTTTTCATAGGCATTTACATACCTATCTTTCATTTCATATAATTTCTTAGAATTGTAATATATACCCATCTGTATCATGAAAACTTCAGAAAATTGGTGCACGAATTTTAAACATATGCCTCTAATAGTAAATTAAGAAGCACCTGGAAATGTTCCTACACACTGTTAGAGTAGTTTCTGACAAGATTTTGGCTATCCAACTAGTACACTATAAAAATGGTCGGACCAGATGATTTTGGGGGTCTTTTCCAACTTTTATGATTCTGTGATTCTATGGTTATGGTTTGGGGTTAGATAGTTAGAGATCTGAACATATTGGAAAGAGTCCAGTGGTGGAACACCAAGATGTTCAAGGGACTGGAGCATCTGTCCTATGAGGAGAGGCTGAGACCATTTGGACCGGTAGGCCTAGAAGAAGTGCACTTCAAGAGGCATCTTATCAATGTCTGTAAATACCTGAAGGGACGGTGCAAAGAAGATGGAGCCAGGCTGTTTTCAGTGATGCATACTGATAGAACAAGAAGTGATGGACACAGTCTGGAACACAAGAGGTTCTCTTTCAACATCAAGAAGCACTTCTTTGCTGTGTAGGTGATGGACCATTGGAATAGGATGCCCAGAGAAGCTGTGGAGTCTCTTCCTTGGAGATCTTGTCTTCTTCCTTGGAGATCTTCAAAGGCCATGTGGACCTGGTCCTAGGCAACCTGCTCTAGCTGTCCCTGCTTGAGCAGGGGGTTTTACTTCCAGAGATCCCTTCCAACCTCAATCATTTTGTGATTCTGTGATTCTGTAATTTTAGGGACCATTCTGAATAGACAGTTTGCAAATGAATAGCCTGCCCACGGAAAAAAAATAAATAAATAAATCTTATTAGCATAGATATAGACATTCCATGCCAGAGGGCCTCAGTTCCCAGGAATGTGCCAGGTCACCTTTAATTTATTTAGATGGCCATAACCTAGATGAATTTAGGCAAAAGATCACCTATGAACTCTATGGCATAGCCTGTAATCCCATAATTCCTTAGAATGCCAAATTCAAATTACAAATTATGCAAAAGAAAAATCATAGTAAAACTTGTTTCCAAAAGAACAGCATTTTTTTCACACTACAAAATACTCTCCTATCATTAGGATAAGAAATAAAATGTAGGCAGTACAAGTACTTCAGAAGACATGCAAAGAAAGATTTTGTGATTAATAGAGATGCATTGCTTGAAGAAGTTTCAAAATAACATTTCTATAGGGGTAGTTATCATAGGCAAGGATGGTACAATGAGACTAGGCAATGTTGGAATCCATTTATTTAAGTGCCTGCAGTTATCATTTCAAGGCAAATGAAGCAATAATAAATACGGAGCATTTGAAAGGAAGATAATCTGTATCCACTGCATTTTAATAAACGGTAATCACAAAAATCAATTCAGGCACATTGGATCTGTTTTTCTATTAGTTTTCCTATTACTGATCTCCCTTTCTCTTATTTCACCTCCTTTTTCCATCTAATACTTGAAAGAATGATCTGTAGTTCCTATTGCTTTGCTCTTTGAACTTTTTTCTTTGTTTTTCTTTCAAAAGCTGAGATTTAAACTTAAAAATTAATTTCCTCACTTGTACTATCAGCACTACCAGTCCTTACACCTACTGAACAGTATATATCTTCATTCAGTTTCTTTTTGCAATCAATAGGTCAGAACTGCTTCTTGCTAATTTTAATCAGCATTAGGGTAAGGATGACAGCTACAAATCCCACCATGAAATTTGGGAAGGGTACAGATTAACCACTGAAATATAAGCATAATAAAAATATTCAGAAATATGATGAAGAAATAAAAATCTGAATCTAACACCCATTTTTATACCTATGTAGGAATGAGAAAAAAAAATTTGGCTGCTTGGTAGAAAATAAATATTAAGTAAAATTATTTACAGTGATTTTCAATCAAATAGGTTTCAGGTCTTGAAGAGTGAGCTAGGCATCTCCAGAAGCAACTTGTTGCATTCTAAGGTAGATGCCTAAGTGAGAAGGATTGAATCTTCTGGACATGTCTGCCTCTGTTTACTTTGGACAAAGTATAGGCAATTTTGTCCTTTAACTCCAGCTAAAGTTGTGTGAGTGAATCTCATTCTTCAGAACAGAGGTAGGATATTAGAGTGACAAATAGTAGACTGATGCCAAAAAATAAATGATGAAATCCAAATAAGATTATACTATTGACTAGGCTTTCATAGTGACAGTGATTTACCATTACAGTCAATGATCATGCAGGTAACACCGATTGTGCTGATTCTGTACCGGAACAAGCATCGGGAGTTTGCTGCAGTTTAAGAAGTTACCGAGACCTCATAGTTGTGTACATAATGTAATGGGAAAAAGTTTCATAGGCAGCTATGTAGTACTGAGAGAATGGAAACACTAAGGATGGACAGAAATTGTGACAGTGTATGAAAGTAACCTGCACACTTCATGATGTTCTATGAGCTGCCAGCTTTTCCTGGCTTATCTGTTTTTTTTTTTTTGTTTGTTTCCTTTTCATATCCTCTAATTTATGTGAAGGTAGAAAAAAAGGAATTATAACATGAATTTAAGTGTCCCCTGAGTATGTGTGACATGACTTCCTTAATAACACCTACTTTTGAAATGAAATCTAGAGAGGATGACACATATAAGCACAAATAAGTACTTAGTTGCTTGCGCAAAAGTATGAGTTTTCAGAAATTTGTGTAGCTGCATCAGGTTTGACTTCAATATGTTATTTTGTACTCCATGTTGATATTTCAACAGATGACCTGTATCACAACACTGGTAGACAAATTCTTACATATAAATTAACAATGTTAATGTCAAATAGTCAAAGTTCAGTCCTGACCATCATTTCATATTATGTCATGTAAAGACTTCAAATATCATGTCCCTATGTTGCTTGTTTTACTGTCAACTAAGCATCCTAAGCATTGTAGCATTTTGTCAGTTCAGCAGATCCAAAGCCATCCATCACTGGTGCTATTTCTGTCATACACATTTAACTTCAGCATCAGCCAACAGTCTGCAGTTTTGGTTACTGATCAGTATCATCACAACTGTCAGATGGGGATTTTTTTTTTCTTCAAAAGTTGGTTGATGTAATCTTTGATATAGATACTTCCCTTGACAAGTTTTCTATGTCATATTTAATATGTGAGTATGGAAATGTTTACCAGCATGGTCTTTTAGAAATCTTTTAGATTTTAAATATTCCTCTAAATTCTTAAATTCTTTAAGCATCAACATTAGGAGTTTCAAGGATGACTTCAAGAGATCCTATTGTGTTAAATGCAACTAATTTCAAAAACATAAAAAAGGAAATTTCACTGAAATATTGGTATCACAATTTATTTTTGTTTCAAAGTTAAGATTTTTTTTTTCCCATTTTGCTGTGACGATAAATGAAAATTATTTAGGAAAGTACCTAAACAAGGTTTAAATCCCACTGGTCTCAGTTTGTGGTCTAGCAGCCTTCTGGACCAGAGTAGAAAATATTATTTGCAAGCAGCTTGAAGTACTGCTTATTTTATTCAGAGGTATCTTTTTACCAAAGTCTACACATCAAACTGTTTTGAAAAAAAAATCAAATGAAATTTTAAACAGGATGACAAAGCCAGACCACAAATCAATTAGATTTATTTAAAAAGGTGGTGCAAAATTAAAGTTCTACGGATTAAAAATTAAGGATATAGGGCTGGAACCAGCATTGACCCCGGTCTTGAAGATTGGAGTGACATTTGCTTTTCTTCCGTCTTTGGGCACTTCTCCCAGCCATGGTGATGACTGATCAAAGATTATCAAAAGCGGCCTTGCAATGACATTTGCCAGCTATCTCAGCACTCTTGGGTGCATCCTATCAGGGCCGCAGGACTTATGCATATCCAGTTTGGTAAGTATTCCCTGACCTGATCCTCCTCCACCAAGGCTACATTTTTATTGCTCCAGCCAGTCAGCCTGGCAACTGTGATGTGGGATTCCTGAAGGCCAGTTTTGCTACTAAAGACTGAGGCAAAGAAGGTGTCTCAGCCTTTCCCCTTTTCTGTGTAATCAGGTTCCATGTCTCATTCAGCAATGGTCTCACATTTTCCTTAGTGTTCCTTTTGTCATTTATGTACATATAGAAGCTCTTCTTGCTGACATCCCTGACTAGACTGAATTACATTTGCTTTCCTGATTTCATCCGTGGATGCTTGGACAGCATTTCTGTATTCCTTCCAGTTTACCCGTCCTGTCTTCCACCTTCTTTTGTGTTTAGCATATGCCTTCTATTTGTGTTTGAGTTTGTCCAGGAATTCTTTTTTGTCCACACAATCCTCCTGGCATTTTTACCTGATTTCCTATTTCTTGGTATGGCCCTCTCTTGAGCTTGGAGGAAGTGACTTCTGAATACTAGCCAGCATTCTTGGGCTCCTCTTCCCTCCGAGGCCTTATCCCATGGGGCTCTTCCAAGCAGATCTTTAAAGAGGCCAAAGTCTACTCTTCTGAAGCTCAGGTTTGTGAGCTTCCTTTTCACTCTCCTTCTTGCTCTCAGAATCCTGAACTCCACCATCTCATGGTCAGTGCAGCCAAGGCTGCCTCTCACCTTCACATTCCCCACCAGCCTGTCCTTGTTGGTGAGAATGAGGTCCAGCAGAACACCTCTCCTTATTGGCTCCTTTGTCACATGGAGGAGGATGTTATCATTAACACACTATAGAAACCTACTGTATTGCCTGTGCCCTCATGTGCTGTCTCCAACAGAAAATCTAAGGTGGTTGAAGTCCCCCATGAGGACCAAGATTTGTGAACATGAGGTTGCTCCTATCTGTCTGTAGAGGGCCTCATCTATTAGTCCTGCCTACTCATGTGGCCTATAGCAGATACCCACTATAATGTCACCTTTACCTCTCCTCCCTTTCATCTTATCACATATATTCTCTGTCAGCTCCCCATCCATCCCCAGGCAGAGCCCCGTGCACTCCAGCTGCTCTGTTTGTGGTGGTTTTACTCGGGTGGGCGGCCGACGTCTACCACAACCACTCTCTCACTCTCCCTCCTCAAAGGGAACTGGGGAGAAAATATGATTCAAAGGGCTCAAGGTTTGAGGTAAGGATGGGAAGATCGCTTAACAATTATTTTGAAGGGCAAAACAGACTCAGAGTAGGGACATAGTAAAATTTATTGCCTATTACTAACAAGCTAGAGAAGTGAGAAACAACGGAAAGAAACCAAAAACACGATCCCACCCTCCACCCTCTTCCACCTCCTCCCCCCCAGCGGTGCAGAGGAATTGGAGAATGGGGGCTGTGGTCAGTCTATAGTACTTTGTCTCCGCTGCTCCTTCTCAGTCACTCTCTTCCCCTGCTCCCAAGCGAGGTCCCTATGGGCAGCAGCTCCTGCCAGGTCACCTGCTGCTGCGTCATCTCCGTGGGCTACAGGTCCAGCCCGGAATCTGCTCTGGCAGTGGTTCTCCATAGCCTGCAGCCTCCTTCAGAGCAAATCCACCTGCTCCACTGGGGGCTCCTCCATGGGCTGCAGCGTGGAGATCTGCTTCACCGTGGTTCACCATGGGCTGCAGGGGGACAGCCTGCTCCACCAAAGGCCTCTCCACAGGCCACAGGGGAACTTGTGCTCTGGTGTCTTGGTGTCTGGAGCACCTCCTGCCCTCCTTCTGCACTGATCTTGGGTCTGCAGGGCTGGTTCTCACTCCTCTCTCTCCCACCTGCTGTTCAGCAGCAGTTCCGCTGTGTTGTGTTCCGCCCTCCCCCCCCCCCCCCCCCCCCCCCCCACCCCGTTCTTAAATCTGCTCTCCCAGAGGCACAAACAACATCACTTACTGGCTCAGCTCTGGCCAGCGGCAGGCCCCTTATCAAACATGGGGTAGCTTTTGGATTCTTCTTGCAGAAGCCACCCCTATAGCTACCCAAACCTTGCCATGTAAACCCACTACACTGTCACACAGAGGGCAACTTCCCTTGTCTTTCCAACTTGGCCTTCCTAAAGCGCCTGTATCCTTCCACTGCAACATTCTAGTTTGGGAGGCAGTATAATAATATAATTTTGATTTTTTTTTTTTAATTTATTTTGTTCATAACAACTTTGAAGAAGTTGAGAACTATTCATTTTCAGAGTTGACAGCTGTTCTAGGTAGAAAGATTAGGCTATGGTGTTTGTCATTTAAAAAATTATTAGCACAAACCTAAAATGGATGAAACTGGGAAAATAAAATGAAGTAGCTCCAATCCATGCTTTTTCTTTCCCTGTATCGTTTTCTAATATGAGAAAATACAAAATTGTTTTTAAAGAAAAAAAAAATAGAAAAAATCCTGAATCCCCTCTTCATAGTTACTTCTAATGTTACAATAATTAACTTTAAAATAATGGTACATTAGTTAATTGCCATATTGAGATCCATATCTATGGATGCACGTATAACGTGGACACTAATAATAAGTTAGTTCATCATGATTAATCTTTTAACTATTAATATTAAAGAAGTGAATGAATTACTGATTAGTCACTTACTAGGAATGGAAAATGTGCAACTATGTCCTTTCTGTACTAATTTTTTTTCAAAGTATTTTTTCCTGCTGTTACAAAAAGATAAGCAAAGTTTAATGTTGTGAATACTTTAAATTTCAAATCATGTAGATCTAAGATGCATTGGCACATATGAGAACACTGTAACAGTTGTCACTTTCTTTAATTAGAAAGTATGGCTATTCATATAAAATCAGATGGAATCAATAGAGAGTGAAAAACATACTTTTACATACTGAATAATTCCTTCTGCATTTTTTCCCCCAGAAAGAATGGTTGTAAAGTGGTAGAACTCTGGAAACCTGACAAATAGCTCATAGTAAACTGTGCGTACTTGGTTCTGCAATTAGTCACCCAAAACCTAAATCTTTTTACAGTAGTTAGAAAAAGCAGTTTATCTAATTCATGGCTCTAATTGTCCAGTATATGCAGGGCCATAACCTAATAAGGACATTAGTGACCAAAGAGGGATTTAGTTAAAATGTAAGCTTTTGCATTCCAAATTGTGATATTGAAATCCAATTTGCTGTTCATCTCCTACTTAGCCAAGAGGATCTACCCCGAGGTCAGGGCAGTTGAAAGATGTGAAAGATGTATAGTTTTATGTGAAGAATAGATCCCAAGCTTCATATCAGTCTATTAAGGCTAGTCTATTTTTTTGAAAATAGTTGAAGGATAATATAACTAACATTTGTGTAACAGAATTACCTTAGTTGTGGAAACACTTCCATAGAAAGGCAGCAATTTTACACCACTGCCTTCGGTTGTTTTCTGTTCTGGGGTTACCTAGCCTGTCTGTCAGTATAGTTCGAACAGAAATGACTCCAGTGCTCTTCTTGTCTCTTGCTCAATGTGTCAATTGTGTATCACTTAGAACAGAGCTCTAAAATTTTAATGACTTTTTTTTTTAACGTTTTTTAATACATACAGATAGAATAACTTTTAAAATAAGAATTTGTTTCTTTAATTTCAATGGTTGATAATTCACCAAAAATATTCTGGGAACTGGCTTCATGCAGATAAACTTCAAGTTCAAACAGAAAAATATGTCCTGACAATCATGAACATCAGAAGACCAGCTTCTAAAAATGTTTGAGATTTGCACGCTTTCTGATATTAATAATGAAGACAGTTCTCCTGCACAAGAGACCATAACATACATTTTATGACCACATTTGTTTCCTCCAGCTTTCACAGGAGAGCATCTTCAGATTATTTCTGAATGGGTTATTAATACTCACATTAGTATATTTTTGTCTTATTGGAGTAAATCAAATGTTACCGTTAAATTTTGTCTGTAATGCATCATCAGTGAACGTAAGAATATTTTGATGTTGACCTCCATGTTCAGAATGTCACCATACATTTCTGAAAAATAGAAAACTAATCAACAAATCTACCTTTTTTTTTCATTCCCGTTTCTTGTTTCTCTAAGATATGTCTCATCTGGTCCATGTTTAGATAGTTACATATGTTATCTTACATTACTGGAAAACATAATATTTTCATTAGGTGTTTAATTTCCAAAGATAAATCACAGTTCTTAGCAGTGACTGGGGAATAGCACCATGGTGGAAGAAATGTACATGAATGTTTATTTTCTAAAGTGCTTAATATATTCAGCTTAACCCCAGGAAAAGGTAGAAAAATAGAAACCAACAAAATGACACAAAAAAGACCAAAGAAGCAAGAGAAAACTGATGTATCTGGTATGCATATTAGAATAGTATGGAATTTGCTTTAACACCATTAATCCTCTTTTGACAAATGGAGAATCATACTATCAATAAAAGTGCAATTACTATTAATACCTTATATTCCTATAGCAACTTCCGTCTTAACATCTCACTTGGACATTGTTATAAAATAACATTATATAAAATGACAAACTGAGCCTAACATAGAAGGCAAAGTCTTCAAAAGAACTACCTATTTGTCTCGTGATCTTTATTTATTTTTTATTTTTTGACTACAGCAGCACAGATCAGTCTATATCTGATCTGGAAATCAGTTGAGGAAACATTGTAGAGTAAATCTGGTTGCATACCAAGCACTCCAGTTTCCAACTGAAATTTCTGTGAGATGTTCAGTTATCATGCATTTACCACACAAGACACAGTAGGCAAAGGGAGTGGACTGGGAGAATGAAGTGTCACCCGCTGTAGGAGAAGATCAGGTCTGAGACCATCTAAGGAACCTGAAGGTGAACAAGTCCATTGGACCTGATGAGATGCATCCAAAGGTCCTGAGGGAACTGGCAGATGAAGTTGGTAAGCCCCTCTCCATCATATTTGAAAATTCATGGCAGTCTGATGAAGTTTCACGTGACTGGAAGAGGGGAAACATAACCGCCATTTTTAAAAAGGGAAAAAAGGAAGACCTTGGGAACTACAGGCCAGTCAGTCTCACCTCTGTGCCCAGAAAGATCATGGAGCAGATCCTCCTGGAAACTATGCTAAGGCACATGGAAAACAAAGAGGTCATAAGGGACAGCCAGCATGGCTTCACTAAGGGTAAATCATGCCTGACAAATTTGGTAGCCTTCTACAACAGGGCTGAAGCATTGGTCGATAAGGAGAGAGCAACTGACATCATCTACCTGGACTTGTGTAAAACATTTGTCACTGTCCCATGTGACAACCTTGTCTCTAAAATGAAGAGATGCAAATTTGATGGATGGATCACTCTGTAGATAAAGAATTTGCCTAGACGGTTGCACTTAAAAGAGTTGCAGTCAACAGTTCTATGTCCAGATGGAGGTCAGTGACAAGTGGTGTTCCTCAGGGATCTGTACTGGGACCAGAATTATTTAACATCTTTGTTGACAATATGGACAGTAGGATTGACTGCACCCTCAGCAAGTGACAGGTGGGCCTGTGTGAACGTCATGCAGTTCAACAAGACCAAGTGCAAAGTCCTGCACCTGGGGCAGGGCAATTCCAAATATGAATGCAGGCTAGGCAATGAATGGATAGAGAACAGGACTATGGAGGAGGACTTGGAGGTACAGGTAGATGTAAAGCTTGACAGGAGCCAGCCATCACAGAATTATAGAATCATTTAGGTTGGAAAAGACTCATAAGATCAAGTCCAATCATCACCTAACACTACCAAATCCACCACTAAACCATGTTGCTAAGCACTACATCTACAGATCTCTTAAATATTCCCAAGGATGGTGACTCTACCACTTCATGGGACAGCCAGTTCCAATGCCTAACCACTCTTTATGTGAAGAAATTCTTCCTGATGTCTAACCAGTTCATGTTCTGATGGCTGTTGAACAACATCCCCAGGTCCTTTTCTGCTGAGCTATTTCTCTTCTCTGAGCTTACATTGCTGCACTGTGTTGTTGTGACCCAAGTGTAGCACCCAGTATTTAGCTTTGTTGAATGCCATACAGTTGGCCTCAGCCCATTGATCCAGCCTATCCAGATCCCTCCATGGAGTCTTCTTACCCTAAAGCAGATCAAATCTCCTTCCCAACTTGATATTGTCTGCAGACTTACTGAGGGTGCACTTGATCCCCTAATCAAGATCGTTGATAAAAAGGTTAAACAAAACTGGTCCCAAGACTGAGGCCTGGGGAACACCAATTGTAGCCAGGATTCTCTCCCAGGGTGCTCTCCCACTAACCTCTGCTGCTTTTACTATCTTTGGGCAGCCACTGCTGACACTACCTTCAATGCTCCCCTCCTCCAATAGCATTAGTTTAAAGCTTTCTTCACGAGCTTGGCAAGCCTGTAGCTGAAGATGCTCATTCCCTCCTCTGACAGATGGACCCCACCTGACCCCAGGAGACTAGGTTTCACAAAGAGAGTCCCATGGTCTAAAAAGCCAAATCCCTGTCTATAACACCAGTCCTGCAGCCATGCATTGATCCATTGGGTTTGACTGGTCCTTTCAATGCCTTTTCAACTGATAGGATTGAAGAGAAGAACATGCGTGCTCCAGACTCTTACCTCTGCTCCAAGGGCTCTGAAGTCATTCATGATATGCCTGTTTTCTCTTGACTGTGTCATTGGTGCCAACATGAAGTAGTAGCAGTGGGTGGTAATGTTTGGGCTGTACAAGGCTTGGTAGTTTCTTGCCAATGTCCCTAATATGAGCCCATAGTAAGCAACAAAGCACTCTTGAGAGTGGGTCAAGTCTGCAAATGGGTGGCTCTTTACCTCTCAGAAGAAAGTCACCTACGACTGTCACTGATCATCTTTTCTTGGTTGCGCTTGTTGTTAAATGGAGAAGAGTAGTCTGTCTTAGTCAACGCCAGTGTTTCACCTGATGTGACGGATCTTTCCTCTTCAGTCTGCAATAAAGCAGTTCTGCAAAGGCTCCTCAGGCTTCAGGGGAAGTCTCTTCCTTCTGCTAGTCCTTGCCATTGCAAGCTTCCATTCTTAATGTTACTGGCATCTTTCTGTTCTGCATGTAGTATGCACAGTTTTTGGCTGTGCACTTGCAGCCCAGAAATCCAGTCATATTATGGGCTGCATCAACAGAATTGTAGCTAGCCGTTCTAGGGAGATGATTCTCCCCCTCTACTCTGCTCTCATGAGACCTCACCTGGAGCTCTGGGCCCTGCAGAATAGGAAAGACATGGACCTGTTAGAGCAGGTCCAGACGAGGGCCACAAAGATGATCAGAGGGCTGGAGTACCTCTCCTATGAACACAGGCTGAGGGGTTGAGGTTGTTTAACATAAATATGAGAAGGCTTGGGGTGACCTTACAGTGGCCTTCTAGTATTGAAAGAGGGCCTACAGTTAAGATGAGGGAGGGGAGCTCTTCATCAGGGCGTACGGTGACAGGACAAGGGGTAATGTTTTTAAATTAAAAGAGGATAGGCTTAAATTTGATATAAGGAAGAAATTCTACACTATGAGGGTGGTGAGCTACTGGAACAGGTTGCCCAGAGAAATTGTGGATGCCCTATCCCTGGAAGTGTAGGCCAGGTTGGATGGGATTTTGGGTAACCTGGTCTAATTGAAAGTATCACTACCCAAGACATAGAATGGCAAACCATTCTGTAATTCTGTGATTTTAAAACAAGTTATGGATTTCATTAGGAGAATTCTTCTGAATAAAACTCAGTAAAATTTTGGTAGAATCAATTGGTCTAGAGAGTTAAGGAACAAAAATGGAGAGGACACTTGGTATTCTTTGGGAAGGGGGATGAATTTGGAAAAAGATGGTCTTGACATACTGACATGAATATCTATGTTAAGAGGGATGTCAAGAAAATGCAGATAGCAAAATGCTGAGGCAAAAACAGAAAAATTATTAAAACTCCTAAGAGGTGAAGAATTATAAACCAAGAAATAAAAAATCAGACTAAATAAGACACTGCAAAATTTACTGAAACAAGTAACAAAATAAGTTTTCTAATACAGAAATTAAAACATGGGAAGAAAGATGCATCCTATAGAGTTAGTGACTAGATGTCATTAATTAATACCTTGTTTTTTGATAAAGATACTGTAGCTAGCTATAGTGTCAAAACCCAGATGAATAATAAGAATGTTTCTATAAACACAGAATTATTAAAAACAAGATGGGAACAGAACACCTAAATATCAATACTCTCAAACCACATGACTGTTCTCTCTCTTGCCCAGAATTGTAGCATGTGGGATTACAGGTCCAGTTGTAGCTTCTATCAATTCATCAATGAAAATAATATACCTGGAGAAAAAAAAATACAATGTTTCAATGGAGAAAGAGGGGGAGAAATCCATCAAGACAACTTTAAGTCTGTAATAATGACTTTCATTCACTGTTATGGAATAACTTCAGTTCAGCGCAAACATGAAATAAACCGACCAAAGGGATTTTTAATTTAAGCCATTTTAAGTGCACTTGCACTTATCTAGGAATAAGTATGTCTCATCTGAGTAAATGCAATTTATGTTTTTTGAATCATCTATGACTGCATAAATCCTTGGATCAATAGATTAAAGGTTATAAGAAACTACTCTGGTAACCTAGTCTCACCAATATACATACAATCTCATCAGTAATCTCTTCACTGAACCACTGACTTCTCTTTAACCTATGGCAAAGATTTTAAAATATATTGGTTTGATTGGAAGACCCGCGCTGATAGAATCTATATGTCATAAAATATGTCATCATGTACCAAAGACATGTCTATATTGCAGGTATGTTACCTTCTGAATTATATTAGCTTCTTATCAATCAAATTGTTCCCTTTGTTTCTGGAGTTCCATTTGTATCAGAAAGCTGCTAATGATACAGCAATACCTATGTTATATTTTTGTAGATATTTCGTTTGCTATTCATTTAGCCAAAAGCAGCACTTGAAGCTATCTGCAGAGTTAGTGATATACTCAACATGATATTACTTTTCACCTCTGTGCAAGAGCAGCATGAAACAGTTATTGTCTTTCCTCCCCCAAATGTTGTCAGACCCTTTTTACTTTCATGTCTGGATTCTGTGAAGCTGAAAGTTGTGAAACTTTTCAGAAAGACAAGATAATATTTAGACTGAATAAGCACTTGAAAGATGTTTTTTTTTTGTTTGTTTGTTTGGTGTTTTTTTTTTTTGCTTTGTCCTAGCAGGAAAACACACACACATACAGAACGAGGTTAAAAGTTAAGATTCATTTCCTGTGGGGAAGCTGATGAAACATTCCATTATCTGTACATGGAGGCAGACAACTTCAAGGAAATGTCACTAACTTAGCATGATATTCTTAAACTAAGTATCATCTCACCCAGCAAAACCACAGGAACACATTATAAGAAAGACTGGTGAAGTAAAAACAAAAATCTGAGGTAAACTTCTAAGGAGGACATTTACTTCTCCGTCCCTGATCTGAAACTAGAGCCCACTATGGAAAAAATAGGTCATCCAGGTAAAAGAGGGCACCGTATCACTGTGTGGAATTGAATAGAGATAGAAAGATTGAATATCTTGATTTGATGAAGAGTATATATAAGCATACACATTTTCAACAAGTAAAAGATGGCTTAGCCTTTTCCACCACTACTTTATGCTATCACTTTAAGTTTTGGTAGTGGTTTCTGAGTAGAGACAATGCCGTTAAACAGTCAAATGAACATTTTTTTTTCTCACTTCACACTGATATCTGAGTAGGAGGGATGTTGTCCAAAAAACATTGGTCTTATATATAAATAAGATATCTATCTGCTCTTCCCTTTCTCTTTCCATTAGCAGAAACCTGGAGGAGGAAAAAAAGGGAGTTTTTCAGTCAAGATTCCCTTTCCTTTTCCTCATCTACCCCTCAGTTAAGCATATGAACTTCCAGTTAACGAACAGGAATGGCAATCCCTTGTTTCTGATAGATAATTTTGAACTTATTTATGAAAACTACTAAATTTTATGTTAAATTCTAAATTAGTCTAAGTAGGTGTAATTTTTACATTTATTCGTCATATTGTGCAGTGTCTAAGATTTAAAACAAGTAGTAAAATAAATGAAAACTGTCAACACAACAGCTGATTAAGTAGAAATCTGATTATATTCATAAAGTTTAGCTGTAAAATATTAAAGAAATAAAAAGTCTTGTCCCAAAAGACCTCTAAAGAGACGCTCACAATGAGTCAGTGATAAAATGGCTTGTATTTCCATGACATTAAGCAGGCCTGAGCAAGCCAATCTCTCTGCAGTAGCTTTATCAGGACTGCTTGTTGATTGATAGCAGGAAACTGCATAGTTCTCTGTTTCCTTTTGTATACACAGGATGCCAAATATATCTCATTAAGAACATCTGCACTCTTTTCTCAAGGGAGTCTTGAAAAGTGCAAAGCAGCAGGGCCAAATGCTATGCCATGTAGATTCCGCTGCCATAACAGGTAGCCTGCTATACTGTACCAGGCAATATTTTTGTGCAGATAACAAAAAACAGCTAATTGCCAGAGAAAGTTGAGTCCACTAATGTACTAACACCTTTTCTTTCCTCCACTACATGCATGCCAGAGAGTAAAAGGGTGATTTTTTTTTTCCCCAAAAAGTGAGTAAATGTATAAGCAAACTCTCAAACTTAAATAAATAAATAAAATAAAATAATTAGTAATGCTTTTTCTGATTATACTAACTCCTAAAGTCCTCAAGGCAGTAGAATTATAAAGAAATCTTTGAAAATGGCACATAGCCACCAGTTTCAAGCCAATCAGTGATTTTGCAAACGTGAAGTGAAATGAAGTTCTGTGTAAAATCAGGAGGTACATCATTGTCATTTCCATTATTAGTTCAGGTACTGTCTTAAAAAGCATTCTGGGCATTTGGTCCCTAAAGAAAATGATTTGACTGTTTCATCTGCAACCCTGTGATTTGCTTTACTGTGAAGATTGAAGTGAAACTTTAGTTGGCAAAAATAGTTCAGAACAAAAAGCTGGAACCACCAAACCATTATGCCAACTCTACATAGTTCCTGCATGGTGAATAGATCCTATATGCAAAAAAAGAAAGTTTCCCTGCACACAAGGGCAGGGGAGGAAGAAATTGAATAATTAGCTGGTTGCTATAGTAACAGAGAACTAGGACATCCCACTCACTTGAAAAGTTTATCTTACATTTTGGTTAAGTATTCCTAATATAGCCCTTTTTCTTGGCTTTGAAAATCCTAAATTCCTACTTTTGCTTTGATTACAGTTAAAATTGATTTAGGATTTCCACGGAAATTAAGCATCAGCAAACAAAAAACCCTCAACATATTTAAGGCAAACTTGTTTGGGCATCTGAACACCATAAAGTAGGAACATTGACAGAGAAAGATTATAAATTCAAGACAGAGCTGTCTCCCTACTCTTTCCATTCCAAAGGTGCTCCAGAATTTTGACTAAAATCCTAACAGTCTGTGTTAGACCGCTGTCTATCTTGAATACCTATTTCATCCAAATACCAACGAGTTTGTCAACTCACATTTTATCCTCTCCAAGAGGTGAGATTTTCAATTTTCTTGGAAAATCAATTTTCCTGGAAAATCTGAAAATGTTATTTGGAGAAGGAAACATAGCCCTCTGAACACTGCACAGAAGTACTAGACTTGCCCTAAATTACTGCCTTAGTGTTTGCAGCCAGGCAAATCATACAATGTACCTATGTAGATTAAAAAACAAACTAGCTAACTAACTAAACAAACAAACAAACAAGTAAACAAAACTGTTCTGAGCCTTTCTATGATCCTTCTGGATTAATACTAGAGATACAGCCAGTTCTGATCAGTAGAAGATCTCAGGATCCTCCATGCAGAAATATAGTGCGTTTAATTGAACTCCCTCCCTGTCTTCCCTGTAGGCTCCCTTTAAGTACTGGGAAGCTTAAGGTCTCTCTGAAGCCTTCTCTTCTCCAGGTTGAACAATCCCAACTCCCTCAGCCTATTTTTGTAGCAGAAGTGTTCCAGCACTTTGATTATCTTTGTGGCCCTCCTCTGAACCCACTTTACAGGTCCATGTTTTTACTATTCTGCAGGCCCCAGAGATCCAGGTGAGGTTTCATGAGAGCAGAGTAGAGGGGGAGAATCACCTCCTTCAACCTTTAGTGGTTTGTTTTTGTTAATATCTCCATGTAATAGACAGAATGAAATTACGATTACTTCATGCAAGCTATAGACTGAATATTCTATCACATGCAAATTAATTTCAAATTTACATGTAAAATAGAATAACTTTTCCTGATTCTATTGGTAGATGGTGAATAAGTTTGCTAGCTGTTACACTGAGGAATATCTGATATTGGCTGATATCAATAGTATTCATTCTCTAGTGTGTGTATGGGAAATTTTTTTTTTCCTGTAATACAACAATTGGAAATATTTCTCTCTAGCAGCATTACAAAGATCATACACGCAAATTTGACTCTGCAAGTCTACAGAAAAACAAACAAACAAACAAATAAAACAAACCTGGCAGAATGTCTCTGCAACTTCTTAAGTAAATTATGATTAAAATGTGCATATTATTCTTAAAATAAAATACAGAAATTAGAGCAGTAACTCAAACATTTATCAACTGTTAAGTCATCTAGGAAGCTACAGCACCTATTTCTGTCTATTTCAGAATTTATCCATAGGTGCAAGATGTTATTGTATAGATTTTAGAGCTATGGGCCACAGAAAATATAAAGCTGTCCTAACCTAAGGTTTCAAAATATTTCACAGCCTGGATTAACATTTTAAGACAAACACCACCTTTTGTCCTGTTAATAATTGTGTAACTTTGTGACATAGACAGCAGTTGTTTGTTTAGCATATGATTCAACATAAATAGTAAATCAACTGAAAGATCCCAATGGAGTTCAGTGCAGGCTCATCAAAATGTGATGGGAACATATTTAGTGTGTTGTCAGCATTTTTAAATGACATTTACTTTTTCATGTGACAAACTTAACAAACTACTGAATTCACAGAACAGACTTTGATAACCATAGCCTTGTGCTTTCTTATGTATGTTATGGTACAGCTTTGAACAAAATATTTAAAATTAACAAGGATTAAATAAAAATCTCATTTTCTGTTTTATTTAATAAAATGCACCTAATTTTCCAAATTAATACATACTGATTAATATAAATACCAGAAATATTACAGGAATTATGTCAGTTTCATGGAGGTTTAAATGCTTCACAGTTATTTAGATTAAGCCAGTTGCTTAAAGACAAACTACAGTCCTGCAAAAGGTCCTGCAACCTTTTTCCTTTCTCTTTCCATCTGCAGAAAAGGAAAAAACAAACAAACAAACAACAAAAACAACCTATTCTTAATAATTGAATTTATTTTTTATTGCTGTGCCCAAGGCAAAATCTCAGATTGGAGTTCGCAATCTCAGAAGACAGACAGATTTAATATATTTGTCACTACCTTGACAGGGTGAAAATATTGCTTAAATTCAGGTGTAAGAGATGAGCTTTCGTGAAACAGATGTAATCCTCAGAATGAAATGTTTTTCAGGTGATCGGTCATCCATGTTTGATTAGAAATCATGAGTGTTTGTTCTAATTGGTCAAACTGTGATCATCACTTTTGCTCACATGATTTCATTTTCCTTATATTACTCAACTCAAAGTTATGTAGGCATTTTACCCTATTTACTGACTTCACTTATTTCTAAATAATTGCAGTATTTTTTATCAAACATAGAAATGCACATTAAAAGACTGGAAAAGAAAAAGATAAAATCCTTAACTGCAATAAATAACGGTAGTAAAATATAGCTGTAGGCTGATAAAAATGGAGTCTTTTTGAAGATCAAACATAATGTCATGTTAGTAAGTGTCAGGTGAGGTGTCCAGGGCTTCAATCTAGAAATACATCTGTAATTGTCTTTTGTCTTTATTTTCTAATTCATATTTAGGGGCTTTAAAAATCTGTTGTAACAGGACCCTTGTTACATTTAATAAGCGCCATGTTGATTGGCGTACTCTAAGTAGGCTTTTCAGTTTGCCTGTGGGGAAATTTAATATAAAAACATTCAACATTCTTTTATTAGTGTTTTTTACTATTCCCAGTCCCATCAGACCTTTGGTGCAAGCAGTGTATTATTGAAAAGCTTATCTGTAAGAAGTGAGCCAAGGGGAAATTCAGCCTTTATTAATATTGACATCATGTTCCTGCACAATGGCTGTCTAAAGAAACTTTTCAATTGGATTTCAACTGCTTTGATGCGGTATAAATGGAAACAACTGAATGCATGATTTAACACAGAACAGTGAAAAATGTTGCAGCCTATATGCTCTAACATAAAGCATGTGTTCAAAGATACTACGTGGCTGTATTCTGCAACATTTCCAGTAAACTTTTAGTTAGGAAGCTAGGAAAGAGCTATTTGTTATTTGCTTTAAGACAGATGATGTTTAAAATGAACTTGAGTTTTTGCATTGTTAACAATGATGTCCTGTGGAGAGAGAGTTTAGTATATCAAGATTAGGTTTGTGAACATGGTAAAAGGATTCTAGTCCCGTCTCACTTAAAAAACACAGTGCAGCTTTGGGCTAATTGTTTGATTGACCAGATACCCTGAAGAGGCAAAAATGCCATAAGACTTGGAGTTTGGAAGCCACATATTCTAGACTAAGCTGTGCTAATGGACCTCTAAATAGCTTCAAGTAAAAATCACTTAAAAAAACACATTTCCTGATATCCTAATTATCCATATTATCCTAATATATTTAGGAAAACTGGGGATAGATGTTCTTTTTAACATTTCCATAAAGCTAAAATATACATATATAAAAAAAAAATTATAAATCTAGGTAAAATACACATGGCATGGACTTGATTTTAACACTGTTTTCTTTTGAAATTAACAAGAGAGATAGAAAAGGTGAAAGCACCTGACTAGGAAAAGGGAGACCTAATCCAATTGCTTTCTCATGCCAAAGAAGAACGGATAGAAGAGGTAAAGCCAAATTTCATACACTGGTGCAATGCAATGCATGGAAATTGTGACCTAGAACCCTCCCCGCTGGAGGTATGTTACCATGCAGTAATGAATTTAAGATTTACTGCAACAGAGACAGAGGATATAATAAAGTCTGACTCTATCGACAGCTCACTAAAGCACTCATTCAGAAGTGCTTGATACTATAGATACTTCTTTATTTTATCTAATAACTAGTGTCCTTAGTATGCGTTCTTCTTCATTTCAGGTTTGGGCCATTTTAGGTTCTGATTTTTTTTCCTTCTGTTTCATGGAAACAGTGGTGGTTGAAAATATATTCCAAATAAGAGTTTTGCATTTTGACCCATGTATGGTCTTTTTGTGTTTTAGAATGATACCTCCTGAAAACCTATTTTACATTGTAACAGAGCAATCACAAATGTATTGTCAAAATTTTCTGATTTTTTTCCTGTACAAAATACATTACATAGTCTCTTGAGGACTTTGGCTATGTGCCATAGACAGAGATCAGGTAGGTGAGGGTTTTTCAGTGTTGCAGATCCACAAGCAGGTTTTGATAGTGGAACCACATTATAAAATATTTTCATGACAGTGCAAACCGGTCCTTGAGAAAGGGCTGTTATTCGTTAGTGGATATATTAAATAGAAAGATTATTCTGTATGATTCACAAGGATGTTATTCCCTGCTCTCTTACTTTATTTCTGCTAGTTTTTCAGTGCATTAGCTTTTTCAGTGTTCTAATAAGATGGCCTCTGAGGTGTGCTTGTCTCAGAACAGTTACATGCTTTGGGAGAAAATGAATGCTGTATGTTCTGAATTTCAAAATATTCAAGAGATTATGTCATTGGGCCTAGAGGAAGTGGAGAAGACCCAACACAATAGGCAACCTTTTTATTCTTTAAACTGTTTTCCAGTTTAGTAAGCCCACAAGTCTCTGAGACAGTGTAATTCAATCTAATGGAGAGTCTCCTCCTAAGAGGAACAGCCACAAAATGAACAGAAATAGAAATAAAAATTATTAGATCAGTTTGTTCTGGAGAAGTCACTGAGCCACGATGACAACTATCATTTATGCCAGCTATACAATATGCCAGATATAGGACATGTCATGGGGCAAATGCAAAGAAAGAACAAGGAGACAGAGAGAGTTCTGATATTAGTTTTACTTTTCAGAAGTATTATAGCATTCTAGATCTATTACATAAATTAGTATCAGCTGGAAATTATTTTTCAGAGAGCTCTTAGTCTACAAGAAAAAAATAATGACAAAAATCAGAGAAATATTTATCTACTAATTTCTTTCCTAATCTTTTTATTTTCATCTAGGTAATAAGAATGACAGAAACATCTTCATTTTACAACGTCATACAGAGGGCTGGGAAATTCTGAATACTGCTCCACCTCTGAGGTCTGCTGGGCTTGGGCCATCTGTAAGGACTATATTTGATAAACATTATCTTAGAGCCTGCGCAGTTAAAACTTTCACAGCTTTGGTTTCTTGATATGAAAAAATTAGATGCCACTTGTGAGAGGAGGTGTATGCATTCATCTCTACTTGGATCTTATTCCAGACTTCTTAAGGTAACCATCTAAAATAACTTGAATGAATCATTTTTGCAACTATTTCTCTCCATTGTTTATAGAGTGAGCCTAGGTAACCAGTTTAGACTATGTGACCACATTTAGACAGTTGAAGAGATATGTCTTGATAGATGCCTAATTTTTAGATGGCCAAAGATATCAGCCTAAATATTTAACTACTCAGCAAGCTGCGTGGAGAGGAATCTTTTTCTCTGAAAAATAGAAACATTATTTTCAAATGCAGAAGCTTATTGACGCAAGAGTCTAAGCAGAAGATACTGTAAACAGTAACTATGGAGACATGCATTTGAAACAATACACTAATGTCTAGTGATTGTACAAATACATATTCTCAGACAGCAAAAATCCAACTCAAACTGATGGAGGGGGGAGTCAAAAATGTAGAAATGCCTTGCATAAACAGCAACAGTACGTAAGTATGAAACTTGGCAAGTCTGTTCCCATTATCACATAGATTGTGTTTAAAGAACACTTAGAAATTAGGTACTCTCTTGTTGAGTCTCCAAGGCATTCCTTCCTTTTTCAGAGCTCATTTAAGTTACAAACTCTATACATACTATACAATGTAATATCTTCTATTTTTTAAAATATAACCTCAGATACACATCTTTTTCCCATGAGGACAGAGTCCCAACAACGAAGCTAAGTAGTCTTACTGACTTACTCTTACTAACTCAGTGCACTATTTTAGACACCAAACAATTTAACAGGAGTGATAAAGGGGCACTGTTCTGGAAGATGAGGCTTGAATCCTTTTTTACAAGAGCCAGCTCAGGTTGTCACAGCTGTGCTGAACTTGAGTTAAGGGGAGTAATAAAGCAGTGGCTACTGCTAAATAAAAGTCAGCCTGGGCATGACCCAAGGGCCAGGTTGAAGTGATCAGCTGCGCTCTCATGGTCTAAAGGACCTTTTTTTTTTCTTTTTTTTTTTTTTTTAAATACCAATCTTAAAACCTTATAAACAAGTCCAGGAAATAAACTAGCAATTAAACAGTGTGGATGAAGAAGGATCAGCACTGAAGCATCCTCTTCAGTCTTTGGTTAATTTAGCAGTGCAGATATACCAAATACTCTCATGTACTCACATTAACACTAGCAAACTTTATACAGTTGTCTATCACTCTACCTTCTACCTCTAATTTCGGGTACAAACTGTTGAAACATCTATTCTGGCCAGCACAGAACCAGCTTAAATCATCAGAGTTTGTTTCCTTCTGCCAAATGAAAGCAGCTTTACTATTTTTTGATCTAATCTGGCTTTGGTAGCAGGTTAACCATGTTTGCAGTTGTGTCTGAGCTAATAGATCCAGCTGGATCCATGCTGTCTCTTAGCAGAGTCAGACTTAGTTGTGTCAATTCACAGTATAGCTAGTCCATAAAGCAGGTAAATGAAAACTGAATGCGTCTGTGCGAAGAAATGGTTGCACCTTCTTGCCTAAGATAGCATTATTGCTTCATAGGCTGATTTTTTTTTTTTCTTGGAAAGAAACAAAACAGAAGAGCCCCACCCTGAAACAAGAACATCTGTTTTTTGTGAGCAAACATAATTACTACTGTGCATTTTAGAAAACAATAATTTATAAATAGAACATTAATACCTCACAGGAGAATTCTGCCTTTTACAGTAGCCACTATGATTACATACCACTCTAAACATTTAGAAATATGGTTTATGTGGGAGAAAAAGTGTTTCTGTACTTAATATAGTTGGCTGCAGTGTATATTAAGGAGCTCTATGATTTCACTCTTGAGTTTTTGATAATCTCCAGATAAACTTATTTAATACAGTAGCAGAGTACATTGCCATGAGGGATCTCTAAAAACTTTACTATACAGTTATTATATAAATAGTAGCTATGAGAAATCAGTCAACTTTCCAGAGTGACACATGAGATTCAGCATACTCATGGTCCACAGAATTTAAATTAAGTCAATTCAAAATCTGGCCTTTGTGCTTGTTCCACAAAAGGATGACAGGGATTTTTATTTGTCTTGGGATTTTCCCCAGCTTTGCTTTGTGTCCAGTCAAAAATAACTTCTTCAGGTAAAAATCTACCTTCATCAGATCAAAATTGAAAGCTGAGTGTTGGCATATGGGGGAAGAAGTAAGAAAAAAAGCAAGGGCAGCTGAAGGGCAGTTGAAGTTTGGAACAGACAGCAACAAGCTGATAGTGACAAAACCACAAAAAGTGCCTGGACTTTTCTTCAAACCTGAGTATAAACAGTTTTCACCTAGGCAGTGTTAAAGTCAACCTTCTTCCACATTTGTCCTTCTCTGCCTGTGATATTAAGAGGCGAGTAGCTGTCTGCATTGTTGTGGGTAGGGATGAGGGACATTTCTCAGCAAAAGGGCTGTAATCCTGCCTCAGTGTACTTGCGTTATGTACTTCTTTCTGAAAGGCATTTCAGACCTGCTGTTTTGATTGTGGCTTAAGAAATGTCAGCAGGTCCCTGAAATTCTTTCTTTTCCATTCATTGTCTTCTCTGAATTCTTCTCTGACTTCAGGGAAAAAGATGGAGCTCTCCTGGAGACCAAATAATACAAATTACTTAAAAGGTAAATATGTGCAATTGCCTGAATCCTGACGTATTGTGTGAGAGGAAAAAGAGGGGGCAAAATAAAGTACCAAAGAAGAAAAGCAAGAAAAAAAGACCGAGTTTTCCTATTTACTTAGCAAAACACTGTTTTTGTTCTTTCAGTATTCCCTTCTGTGAAATGAGAATAGTAACTTTAATTAACATGGTTAAAAAATAAATCTGGAGAGCATTCTGAAGTATTTTGCAGGGTAATATTCAAGCTGCAGATTCAAGCTCTACGGAGGAAAAAGGAACCTTCTTTTCAAAAGCAGACATTTCTGCTCTGACAGACACCTGCAAAGAAAACAAACAAACAAACAAAACAAACAAACAAACAACCCAAACCAATCAAAAAACCCCACAAACACTAGTAAAAGCTTATCCTTGCAAAACTTATGGCATTGCTAATGATCAACAAATACAAAAACATATAATGTAGCCAGTTCTGGTGTGGAGTGCAGTAAAAATACAATTTCATAAAAAGAGAAATTTTAAGGACAATCTGAGAACCTTACAATTTTACTGTGTTACTTTGCTCAGACATTTAAACCATCATGTTTTCTGAACCCCAAACACAAAGTCCCCTTACTCAGAAGACAGGATTTCTGAAAAACAAATGTATAAAATTGTAAAGCCATACACAGAAAGCTACTAATGAGGGTGCTAAAGTTCCTAGCAAATTAGCCTAAAGATACTTTATTATATATGAAAACATTCTGTTAACTCCTAATGATATCATGGAAGAATGCTTTTCAAATCCCTGAAAACTAAACAGCAGCTGAAAAGCTAGAAAACCTAAAAATGATTACATGTTATCATAAAGCACTTGGATAAAATAGGTTAGCTCATAAATCAGAGCTATAGAATCTACTTCAGGATAACTAAAACAGCGGAAGCAGTACTGTTTACAAAGGAACTTTAACTCCAAACAATGCATCTAACCAATAGAAAACAAACACATTAAAAGAAAGGAAATTAGTGAAGTCATTACACAAACCCAGCTGGGAACCCAGCTGTTTCAAGATAAAGCAAACTCTCTAATTCTTGATCTTCAGGAGTGTCTAATTAGAATACAAACTAAAAAGTTGTTCTCCGAGACAATGTTAAAACAAAAAATAAAAGAAGTAGAAAGCTTCCTCTCAGAATCAGATTCCTCTGCTGTGACAAAACTGATTTTTGAAAGTCTGAATAACAAAACAAACCAGAAATGTTTCTGCTAAAGAAGTATGACATTAACTATGCTTAAATAAGGGCTGGAATGTACACGAGTGTAATACTATGAAGCATGTTTTCTTTTTGTTGTTGTTTATTTATTTATTTATTAAACATTAAATAGACGTGCTGCAAGCCTATGGTGTTAATCACCTTCATTGAACAAACCAATCAAGAAAATACTGCAGTCAAGAGTATAATGGCAAATTGTACTGAGGACTACAAACCACAAAATTTCCAAGTAGGGCCACCTTACTTGCAGGACTTGCAGTGAAATATGTTTGTTTAATTAGATAACTTTGCAATTCTTTATTTTCATTACACTATTAGTTTGATATTGATAATAAGAATACACTTAGGAATAAGAAATGTATTACAAGCATAAGGATCAGGTTGACAGAGAGGCACTAGAGGATAAAGGAGACTGGATTTGAAATAGTGAAAGTAAGGGTACGCTGACTGCAGAATAAGTGTAACATTATTTCTTACCAGATCCAGCCGTTCTACTTTTGAGAAGATAAATGTGAAGATACAGATATTTTTTTATTATTATTTTGAAGCAGAGGACCTACATAATCACTTTTCTGTTTTAGCATATTTACCGCCACAAATATTCTGAAATTGATTTTTTTTTTTTGGGGGGGGGGGGGGGAAGGAGGAGGGAGTGAAATATTACTCAACACTATGCTCCTTATGTCTTCAATATCTCTTAACCATTATTATTTTTTATTATCTTTCACCTAGTGCAAAGGCATAATTTATATCACTGTAATGGTAGTATTTAAAGTACAATTGTAAAACAATTTTGCAGTATGATTTTGTTCAAGAGTGCCCTACACTGAAATGGCAATACCATCACCAAAAATCCAGTAGCTGAGAATGTGAGGCTTAATGTTGCAGATGATTTAGTGTAAAGGAAGAATCTTGAGACATCAAGAATGATAATAAATAGATAAATAAATTCTGTGAAGTATGAATGTGCAGTGAAATTATCTAAATATTCTCTGTTTATGCTGAATCAAGCCACTGCTTGAAGCTATTAATCTTTCAAAGACTATTTCTTTTTACATTATATAAATAATATTTTAAAGTAATTTGGTATAATACCAGAAGCATATGGGTTCAGTTGTACAAAAAGCTATATCCATCACTAACCAGTTCATCTGCAAGTTAAATTAATGGAAGTATTTTATTATAAATTCCTCACTGGTATGTAATGGTTTCACGTGTCTTCCCCTCTGTTGGTTCAGCCATTCATTAAATCATAATCTGCCTTCATTCTGAACTTTCAGCCTACCCTCTAGCCTGGATTAATCCACTTCACAAACCTTTACATTTGGAGAAAGTCTCATATGATCTAAAGATCTGGCAGCCTTCTACTTTCCTTTTCCACTGTATATGTAATGTTCAAACTGTTTAGCTTGTTTCAGTCTCCACCTTCTTATGCCTGCTTGTCTTCCAGGTCAGGAGGAGAGGTATACAAGTTATCTTCCTAGCAATTAGAAAGGTAAATCAATTGAAAGATCTCAATACTCAATAAAAAAGAACATTTTGAAATTTAAAAGCATACAAATATTTGGTACCCATACAGAAAACCACTGCCCAGGATGGAGTATAAGATAATTTATTCGTGTAAGAATCAGCTTTTCTTGTAAGCTTCAGAAGTATTATTTAAGAAAAATGATTCTACCAGGAGAGAAATAAAAGAGGTTATCTCAAAATATTTTGTAAGCTTAGATGGGTTGGTAAAATTTTAAATATATTAATAATTATTTATCTCATGTGATACAAGTTACAGAGACACCAGTGCACTTGAAATTTAAATAAAGAACAGGGATTTTCTGCACAATTTTGCACAAGTGGAATTGTTTGTAACCTAACATAGTTACTAAATTATATTTCTACTTGTTTTTCAGTTTTCTACCATCTATATATATTTTTTGATTTTATACATGCTATTTCTTTTTTTTTTTTTTCTCAAACCTGTTTTAACTTGCGTTATATTTATTTGTCTTTTTATTTTTATTTTTTTAAAAAATGAAGTCTCTCCAGGGCAGGAAACTTGTCTTATTTATTTTTATAGAATGTTGCTTAAATATATGTTATTATGTAAATGATCTTAATTTTAAAATAATAATACTTTCACATCAAAACCTATTTTGAGTTAAATGCTCAATTTTTATTTGTTTTGCTTCTTATGTTTTTGCCAAATTAAGTATTTTTTTTCATGCATATTCAAATACCTTTCCACATTGAGCTCCTAATTAATTTAGTTTAATTTAAACAGCTAATTTTCTTATGAGAATTCCCAGTTCCCAGAGGACAAATCATAGGTCCACTGCAGGTAAAGAAAATTATGGCTTCAGCTTCATCAGGGACAAGATTTCACCCACAACCTTAGCTGATAATGTTCTCTGTACCATAAACTGCTATTTTTGCAAGGCAATCTGTGATTCTGTTAGTCATCAAATGTGGAAGAGTTTGCAAAAAACATTGTTCTTCTTCTTCATTTATTTGATTGTGTAAAACCCAGTCCATTCTACTCAATATCCCTTTCTTCATTTTTTTTTTCATATTTCTTTAAGGTTTCATTTTTTCTCATCAGTTATGCTAATTTCTTTTACAAGCAGAATGTTTCTGCCTGACGTTCTTTCTTTGGCAAACGAACCTCCCCTGTTGCTCTGGTCTCTGCTTTTCTTATGTTTCCTTCCTCCTCAGCTCTCTGGTTTTAATAGATTTCTACCCCTCACCTCCCTTCTAGTCATCTCTATACTTTTATTCCAGAAGGGGAGGGGGGAAGGAGACCGGGACCTTTGGAAGAAGCTAAAGTATTATTATCCTTACTTTACAAACAGGAAAGCAAAACTAGACAAAGCAAGAAGATGAATCCATGTTTCCATGTTTAGTTCTGGAATTAGCACATAGAAGAAAATCTTCAACTTGTCCTGTGGCTGAGATTTTCTTAAACTGATGGGATGCCCCTCCTGTGGCTGCACAATTATATTGCCTTCTAAGCTGAAGCAGACAACAGCCACATTGTCATTTTGCAGCAGGTTGGGCTGTTTCTGCTATTTGCAGCTCACAGAAGCCCCTGTGAAATCAGGGAACAAGTATAAATATGCCGAAAAGGCTGAGATTAGTTGAGGGAGTCACAGAACCGAGAAACTCAAGAGGGCCCAAGCTTCACAGACTTCTACATATGTTTCTGACATACATGCAATATACGCTAGCAGTCTCTATGTATATTATATTGCATTTGTATTTATGAAAATAAATAAATAAATATGAAGCTGTCCTCCTAAGTAATTATTTAAGAACTGTGACTGCTTGTAAGAATATTTACACCACTTTTTTAATTATTGAAAAGAAATAAAATGTAAGAATTAGTTTATAATTTTTGATGTATTTTTGCTGGAAGTGGGTTCACTTTATACTAGCACAAACATAGGATGGTACTTTAGTGGAGGAGAGGTGAATTTCAATAAACCTGAATAATAACCATTGAGGGTGTTTATTTCTTTTAAACATTGTATACAGCTGTTGTAATGGTGGCAAAGATGTGTGCAAGAAAGCTACATATATGATACTACAAACTGTTTGTTTCACCCTTTATTTAGTAACAGCTGCTAAAATGGTATTTAAGAACAATTTTGATTTAATCTAATGAGAAACTGTGTTGCAATGTACTGTACTGCCTGCGGAAAATAATTAGACAAACATTGATTTTTATGTTGCTATAATAGTTTCATTTTCGACAACTAGGAATTTATATGCATAGTTATTTGTTACCATTCCTCTCTATATACAGGCTGGAGATTTGCTTGAAAACAAACAAACAAACAAAACCACTAAAACTTAAGAAAAAATATGACAACAACAACAAAACAACAACAACAAAACAAAAAAAAGTCTTAAAATGAAGTTTAGCTATTTTAACTGTAAAAGGTCTCCCTTAAGAATTCAGTTTTATATTCAACTGATGTTAGACCAAGCTGGTGTCAAAAGGAACCAGACAGTGGGATCTACGGGGAGTCAGAAGTAAATCAGAACACACGAATACTAACAAAAAAAGAAGAACAAACAGAAAACAGGGCATGGAGGATAGCATAAAAAGAACTTTATTGTTCAGTTTTGTGCCTACACCTGATATAATTTGCATTATAAAATTTCTGATTTATTTATTTTATGAATCAAAATAATCTTGAATACACTGAGACATGACAGCAGACTAAATGTAGTGTAGGGCTCTGACTTATAGCAGTTGTTTTCCTCCATTGATATGAATGCAATTAGACTTTTGCTTAGATTACATGACTGAAAATCAAGGTCAGAATCAGGGCTAAAGATACATATTTACTGGAAAACAAAAGATGCAAGCGAAGAGCTGGACAAGTGATCATTCACACATTGCACTACAACTAGTTCTACCAAAGACAAAGACTAAGCATCTGTCTGAGAGTAATTCACTCAATGGATCTTTCCTGAACATCTAAACCACACCATGTTTTATCCCTTCTTTATCCCTTATCCCTCAGCAGTCCTCCAACATTGTCCCAGAAGGCTTTTGATTCTCAAGTACCCTCACTGTCCTCAGGCTTTTCCCTCAGTTTTGTTATAAAACCGTTAATCTTGCTGATGGCAATAGAAGTCATCACATCCTTTCAGAGCATTCAAACCAAAAATACACATGTGAAAATAGACATGTAACCACAAGGACCCATTTCAAGAAAAATATGTCTGATACATAGGGGGGCATCAGAGAAGCTTGCCCAAAGCAATGTGCTGGTGTCTTATTCATACTTTATCTTGCCTTCATTTTAGAGTAAACTGGTTTTCTGACGTGGGAGCATGTCATTTCATAAATGGAGGTAACGCATTTGAACTTGTCTTGGAATTATAGAAATCACTTTGTTCCTTTTGGTGGAAGGAAACCATAAAATGAATCTGAATCCCTTTAGGCTTTTTTCTGCTCAATTTAGTCAGGTTCTGTGGCTTTCACTACCCTCCCCATTATCTACAGCTAAGGTGTATGCACTGGTTTAACATCCTAAGTGTATGGAACCAAGAGGAATACAAGAAGCCTACATTTCTTATATGATTCTTCTGTGGGTTATTTAAAGCTGACCATATTTTAGGGTATAATGGAAGTTATTTTGCAGAAGTTGGCTTAGTAAAACACATCATCAGCTATTTCTAAACTGTTTTACATACTTCCAAACAGGCATTTTTCTACATACTAAGAATGGGTCCTGTCATGTAGCCATCCTCAGAATGATTACAACTTCAATTTAAGTTTATTGGGACTTTTCAATGAGACTCTACTACAGGATGAAAAGCACTCATGACATCTGATACCTATTAATTTGGGAATTCACAATTTAAGACCTTCAGCGTTATGAGTGTCTTACTTACATGCAAATACTTTTCAGTGTGTTTACTTGTGCTTATAATGACATTATGCTGAGAATATTTTACCCTCAAAGGAATTTATCATATTTTGTTTGCTATTACCAACATGTTTTTTGAGCTGTTAGTCTGAAACAAATATTTAGACAAGTGAAGGAAGTAGTATTATTATTTCTCCCACTGCACATTAGTAAAATGTAAAGTACTGTGCACCTAGATTGTTATCTGCTTCTGATGAAGTTTGTGATTATATTTTCTGGGTTTAGTTTGAAAGCTAAGACATCTGTTTATCTGGTGCATACAGAATAACTCTCATGTCTCTTCATCTCTAAAATTTTCAAAGGCTTTCATTCTGTTTTAAATCCTTTGAAGAAGCAGTAATCAAAGACAAAAATTATCAGAGGTACATTTTTGTTTTCCAAACAATGAAAATAACAACGCTCATCCTACTCCGATTTCAGGCACTTGCAATGAAACTTCAAACCTGGAGATTTGCCACACAAATCAAAAGTAATATGGGTAGCAGCAAACTCCAAAGTGCTGGCTGGATTACAGTTAATATGGGTACGCCCCCCAGACTTCAATTCATCATATAAATTTAAACCAGGCATTTAAATAATAAAGACAAATAAGGCAATGCAAAGACTTCAAAAAACATATCCCATCACAGCATGACAACACATCAAGGTTTTTTTGTTCTCCTTCTTTTTTATTCAGATGAAGAAATTGGGGAGAATAATGGTGAAATGCCCTTGTAACACAAAAACTTTCTGGAAACAGAACATTGAACAAACAATATTTTGCCATTCAAAACTGATTTTCAATTTCAAAACTTAGTCTGAAGTACTATTTTATAAAAAGAAATGAAAATATTCTTGAAAAATGTACATTGCAGCTGAACTGTCTTAATTAAGATTTTTTTGTATTGCCAGATCTATTCAAACTACATTTTTACTTAGCACTTGAGGGGAAAATTAACAGAGGCCTTTCTTGAGGAACTGAGAAGTTTGCTATGCATTTTTCATTTATTGCTCTGACATGTATCCACCTCTAGTATAATGATGCCATTTAAAATAGATTTTGGGCAGAAGACTTAATATTTAGTTGAACCAATAAATGATGGGAGTATGTGAAAAGTTCTTGCAGAAATTCTAATTTATTTATGGTAGAAAGAGAGAAAGAGAGGAAGGGGAAAGGGAAGGGTGAGGGGGAGGGGGAGGGGGAGGGGGAGGGGGGGAGGGGAGGGGAGGGGAGGGGAGGGGAGGGGAGGGAAGGGGAGGGAAGGAAAGGGAAGGAAAGGGAAGGAAAGGGAAGGAAAGGGAAGGAAAGGGAAGGAAAGGGAAGGAAAGGGAAGGAAAGGGAAGGAAAGGGAAGGAAAGGGAAGGAAAGGGAAGGAAGGGAAGGAAAGGGAAGGAAGGGAAGGAAAGGGAAGGGAAGGGAAGGGAAGGGAAGGAAGGGAAGGGAAGGGAAGGAAGGGAAGGAAGGGGGAAGGGAAGGAAGGGAAGGGAAGGAAAGGAAAGGAAAGGAAAGGAAAGGAAAGGAAAGGAAAGGAAAGGAAAGGAAAGGAAAGGAAAGGGAAAGGAAAGGAAAGGAAAGGAAAGGAAAGGAAAGGAAAGGAAAGGAAAGGAAAGGAAAGGAAAGGAAAGGAAAGGAAAGGAAAGGAAAGGAAAGGAAAGGAAAGGAAAGGAAAGGAAAGGAAAGGAAAGGAAAGGAAAGGAAGGAAAGGAAGGAGAAGAAGAAGAAGAGAGAGAAAGAGAGAGAGAGAGAAGATCAATTTCAAGACTTTTGAACCAAGCACAACCTTCACCCTAAAGACATATTCATTGTACTCGTCATTATTCCTGGATGTTCAGACACCAGAACTGGGCTGAGGACATATAGAAAAAAAATGAAATGAAGTAATATAGTATCATTTCAGTCCCTAGGGATTACTCTGGAGCACAAATGAGATATCAGACAGGGTCATTGTCCTATGAGTTCAAAATCCTCCCTGAACTCTGCACTTATAGCCACAATGACATGTTACAGAGCTCTCATGGGTTACCATGTCAAGACTGTGCAATCCTATGATGCCTCTCATCACTTTGGTTACCATTTGTACAGATAGTATGCAGATGTCTTCACAGTTACATTGACCATGAGGAGCTAACCAAAGGTAACAAATACCATGTTGGAAGACAGAGATGAACATTTTTAAATTATATTTTTTTTGAAATGGGAGTTCTGCTTTGTTACTGATGTGAAGTACATACTTACCTAGCAAGGAGAAAAAAAAAGAAAAAAAGAAAAAAAAAACCAGACACCTGCCACTGTAAAATAGTTAGGAAGTTGTATTCCATTTTTATGGAACATTATTTTGATTAGAAATATCTCCCTTATCTTTAGATTTACTTAAAATATGCTTGGGCAGAAGCAACCTCAGTTAATTTAATAACTATGAAGCCTGACTCCTTCAGAAGAAAGAGAGAGAAAAAAAAAGAAAGACATGGGATTTTTTAGCCTTAATCATTTAAAATAAGCTCTTTTTTCTCCCGTTTTAAAATGCTCAGTGCTATCACAATTGCACTGCAGTTTGCATCAGTTTTCTCAGACATAAGAACTGCATCAATTGCTGAAAGTGACAACTTTCTTTCATGATATCATAGGGCAATATCATCATTGCCCATAAAGTACATTGTTGGCTCAGTACTGTTGAGTCAGAGCTGCATTCAAAGCCCTGTGGGTGAATAAGGCTGTGGTTTACCAACAGCATTGAGATGATCTAAGCCTGGAAGTTATCACTTTCAGTGGCAATTTTCTCAACCCTTCCTCTGTCTATATATTTGGCCCCTCCTACCCCCAACTCTCCATTAATATTTAAACAAAAGGAACTGATACTGAAAAGTGTTAATATTTGAGAGGTTGATTGTTGAATCAGTTTCTGGATTAGTTTACAAAGTAAACATACGACCTCACCTGTTGGCACAAGGGAAAAGGTATTAAGAGACAACAGAGAGAAGGATGGAGTGATCATCTCCTTTAGCAGCTTCTTATACTTAAGTTAGATTAATGTGTTCATGAAAACATAGCCTAATTTAATTCATATTTCCAAGGTCCTCAGTGTTTCCAAGATAGATGAACAACTGTCACACTCTCTGACTCTCACTTTTACCTCCCTTCCCTTCACCTGGGAACAACCTCAAGATGCTATCATCACAGCAGCAAAAGAGCTCTCTGAAGCATATTTGCCTGTCAGCTGGGTAGTTGCCTTCAATTAGAAGTGTGAGGAGTTTTGTCTTCTAGGTCGCAGGTAGATTTTAGAGCCAGATTGGGTTGTCTAACAAATGCATTTGTATCCTGTGCTTTTACCTACATGTTTGCTTTTTGGGAAAGGGAAGTAAACATAGGGTCAGATATGAATATTTTATGACCTTATGAAAAAAAAAGCTATTATGATGATCTTCAGGTTATAGTTACAAAAAAAAAAAAAAAGAAAAAAAAAAGTGGAAAATAGAGGGGAATCAAAAGTGATTGTAAGAACAGAGTAATGAAACTTCTACCCTTGGTGCCCTTCTACCTCCAATGAACAGATATTCTTTTAACCCATGAATCATTGTGTCTTAATAAAATTCATTTCAGTGTTAACTTCTTAAAATTTTGAAGAGAGAAACTTGTGAATGTATTTGAATATTGAAAACCAGCGTGTTCTAAACTAATGTGTAGGTATTCCAAAGAGAGAGGAAAAAAAAATAAAACAACCTGATCACTTTGTTGAATATAAGTCCAAAAATGGTAACTGGCTTAACAATAATTGTTCCTACAGAAAATAAACATTTCATTTATTATATTATTATTATTAATTATTATTATTATTAATGTTTATTTATCAGCCAGTCCTGTTATCTCCTCCGCTCTGTCCATCTGTTCCCTGCTACACCTGGAAGAATATTCCCACTTAAGTTACAATCTACCTGTACAAATCATTGACTCACATACAAAATCAAGAATATTCGACCACTCTTTAAGGAAGAGAATGTGTGGGAAGTGGAGCTGAGAAAAGACTGTTATTTTAAAAATATCTAAAATAGATTTTGAACCCTACATTTTGAAGCATTTTAAAGTGTAATCTCTCTCCTTTCTGATCCCCTTTGACATTTCTAGATGATACTGAAAAACACTGAACTAAATATGAAGATGAGAAAAAGACATTTTCAGTAACAGATTTACACATATATAGGGCTAAATCTTATCCCAAAACAGGCTTATGAAAATGGAAGAAGGAATTCAAGGGCCTTCTCTGTCTGGTGTAATTTTAGATGACTTAGGCTATTCCTACGTTAGGAAACAGCGAAAAGCAAGAGAAACACTCGATTAAGATATACAGTGCTAAGGATCTGGTGTCTGTACCATACACAACTCACATTCTTTCGCTTTTGCCTCTCTCTAGTCTGGTCTCAGAGGATGAAGCACAATTGGTATGCTTGTGGAGAACTTCTAGATTAGTTTAATTCCCCAAAATCCTGGTCCACTTGTTCTATATCTGCTTTGTGATGGGAAATAGAGGACAGAAAAGGGGCCCACGAGTACGCTGCCCAAAACAGGCAATTCCCTTAATGTTACTGTCTTTGAAAGAGTAACTCTGTGTCAGTAAATGACCTATTGTGGTTTAGCCTGAGCAGGCAGCTGAGCACCACACAGCTGCTTGCTCACTCTCCCCAGGTGGGATGGGAGAGATTATCAGAGAGGTAAAAGTGAGAGAACTCACAGGTTGAGATAAAGATGGTTTACTGGGTAAAGCAAAAGCTGTGGGTGTAAGCAAAGCAGAACAAGGAATTAATCCGCTACTTCCCATCGTCAGGCAGGGGTTCAGCCACTTCCAGGAAAGCAGGGCTCATCATGTGTAATGATTTCTTGGGAGGACAGACACCATCACTACCAATGTCTATCCATCCGTTCATCCCCTCATCCCCCCCCCCCCCCCCCCCCCCCCCATCCCCCCCCTTCTTTACCCCAGCTTTTATTGGTGAGCATGACACTATATGCTATGGCATATCCCTTTGGCCAGTTTGGGCCAGCTGTCCCAGTTCTGTCCCCCTGCCCAGCTCCTAGTGCACTCCCAGCCCCCTCACTGGCAGGGCAGTGTTTGAGAAGCTGAAGAGTCCTTGGCTCTGTGTAAGCATTGCTCTGCAACAGCTAAAACATCAGTGTGTTATCAGCATTATTTTCATCAAAAATCCAAAACACAACATTGTGTGAGCCTCTATGAAGAAAATTAACTCTGTTCCAGACAAAACCATGATAGATATTTATATATATTTACACAGAATCTTTTTCTCTTATCTTCTCTATTTGTATAGGCCTATGAACCTCTGAGAATAATCTGTTTTTATCTGCCTAAATCCTCCCATTTGGTTTTGTATCTCTGCAGTTCTATCTTTTTTTTTATTTCCAGAAGTCCGTATGGCAGCTTTCCAATTGTATTTATCCACTCCAACTAATTGAGTCACATAAATGCAAGTAATTTGAAGCATTATTGTGAGATATTTCTGTTTGCCTCTTTAATTAAGCAGTTGTTCACAGGTGCATACAGTTACAACAAAATTAATTGATAGCTTTATATTGCAGTTTTTGAATCTGCTACTCTTTGGTGTTTGCAAATAGTGCTGTTAGACACAGTAAGTCTTATCTTGTTCATAGGGAACATTTCTCACTTTCCTTCAGAAAAGGTTAGGACAGATTGACCTATATATTGGAAAATCTATGCAAGCAGTAAAGGTAATTTTGCTAAAAAAGAAACAGAGCAAATGTTTATTTATGGAATACTTTATTACCAATGGGAAGAGCTGCAACCCTGCTTTGTATTTCTGCATCCATAACAAGTATCTTTACTGTCAAAAATCATTGCTAGTGGAAGTTAATAGTTTCTGTGGAAATTGCGGGCATTTCATTTATTTTTGTCAGAGACTGCATTACCTTAACCATATAAGATTGTTCTAGGATTATTAATAAAATTTCTTTTAAATATGTATTCTCGTTGTTGTTAAGCTAAAATATAAATATATATATAAAAAAAACACAACACATACAAATATATATATATACATATTTTTCAGCTACCTACGAAAAATTTTCAAGTTTAAGCATGGGAGTCTTGTTTTATCCTGTATGATTCTGGGAAGCTAGCTAGAGGCTACTAGTAGCATAAATGGAAAATGATAGTCATAATCCAGAGGATAATTCAGCCCTAAAAGGTAAAGTTGGAATTTCCACCTGGAAGTGACTACTGCTTACTACTTATCTATGCTTTGGGTATCCAGATAGGTGGGAAAGGCTACAAGAATATTTTTATAACATATAGTTATATAATATATAGTTATATCCTGAAAAATCTTTAATTTTTAATTTTCTGTCAAGGTCTTCACTTAAGATGAAAATATGTGTTCAAGTTAACAGTCAAGTACCCTTACTTAGTGTGAATAAATAATTAGGTCAGAATCTGGCTCTCATTGTTTAAACTTTTCTTGGCAGGATTCTTATTCCTTGCAACATTTGAAAGGAAAAAGGAATTAATACAATAATAATGAATAAATTAATAATAATTCAACATTAACTGAGATGGGAGCAGTAAAAGGTGTATGTTTTCTACTGCACTTAGCCCCATACTTCTGCCGTATGTTCTCTGTATAGTAGTCTATATATCTATACATATTACTAGTGACAGTAATAATATAAACACTGTTGTAAAATTACATAGTATATTAATCATTTCCTACAGAGCAAATTCTGTCTAGTGGAGTCAAATGCAAACTTGCCATCTAGAAATAGAGTAGAAAGCTCACACCTAAAAGAAAACAGTGTCCAATGACTGATATGATTTAGAGATTAAAGAAGAAAACCAACCAATTGCTGCCATCCAGTGTGATGGTTTATCTGAGAGTTTTTAATATAATTTTCTGTGACCTCATCGGAACAGCTGAAAAATAGTTGTGCCTCAGCCAGAAGACAGTAATTGACCCAAATGAACGTATTTTACTCCATATTGCAACAAAACAGGATCATGTACACAATAAGCAGTCATGTTTCAGGAAGACAAGACAGTAATTTCCAGATGAGGGAGAGAAGTTATTATGAACTTTGTGTGAGCTTGCAATCCCCAAATATTTCAACAGGCAGACAACAAGAGGGAAGACTTTTTTCTTCATTACAAAATGCATAATAGAGGAGTACAATGTCCAGTTTTGCTGTTACATTTTACAGTTGCAATAACAATCTGAGAGATCTGAGGGGAGCTACAAAAGAGAAGTAAAACAGTGGTAAACTTAAAAATCTCAAGCTGTTTTATTTCTCTAGAAGAGTAAAACTCAGCATGAATGTAATGGGCATGTTCCTCATAAGTTGAAGAGACCTTTGCAAGTAGAGGATTCTTAATATAGCAGGAGAGATGGAAAAAAGATCATATAGCTGAAACCTGAATGTAGACAAATTCCATTTTAAAACAAAGCACGCTTTCCTAAGAGCTTTGAGAGAACTTACATAAGTATCTTTTATATTTCCCATTATCACTTCAGTTGTCTGTATTAGTTCTGGGTACCTTACTAAAGTCTATTCTCCACCTCACCCATAAATTATGAAATTGCTCCCTGAATGACTGACTAAAAATCTGTTCAAAGTATTGTGGATACTATAGTAGACAGTTACAACTGCCAAGGCAGTAGTGTTTTAGCAGTGAATATGTAGGTAACATCAGCTGAATAGCATATAAATTGAGATAGCAAGATTTTTTTCCCCCTCACAAACTCAAATATAGCTCAAATATAACCATAAAACTGCCCTTGTCAATCTTCGGTCTCCATAAGATGAACCTGAACACTGGTGCTCACTGTTTAGTTCGGGCATCCTTTAGAGGTTATCAAGATTGTCAAGCTTTCTCATTTAAAATCACTGCATATCTGCCTACCACCTGGCACTTATGCAGAAGTGCACAAGTACATGAAATTCTGTCCATTGTGGTCTACACTATTAAATGTAAGAATCCCATGCAGAAGTTAATGCTGTTAGTATTTTCTCTGTTTAACTTTTACATAGCATCCACCTGCTGCAGTATATGTGAACTTATAGCAGAGCTGGGTAATAAAACTGAGGAGGTCACTTTTATTCAACAGAAAATCTGTTCTAATTTGTTACCATAATAGTCAACTATAATGGAAAATTATGAAAGTTTTCTCATCTGTTATTAAGATTAAGTTCTTCTTTCAGTGGGCAAACATAATTTTCTGGATGAGTATATAGCAGCACAATACATAGTTTTCTTAATACTTTCAAAAGCTTACATAAAGTACAAATCATAAAGATTTAAAAATCACCACGTGACAAATGTTCATCCTGAGGTGATTTACAGAGCTGTTTTTTTTTTTTTTTTTTTTTTTGATGAGGGAGGAGCTCTAGTTCTGAAAAGAAATGTTGCAAAAACACGATAGAGTTCTTTATTTGTTTTATCTCTGTGAATTTCTATCAATTTTACTCAAATTAAGCACAAAAATGTTTTTCTTTTTAACTGCCAGACATGAAAACCTTTTTCTGGGATCTGAAAGTCACTGCCAACAGTAGAGTTCTCTCAGGCCAGATTATTACAATTGAGTAGACACCTTGTCTCCAGTGGGATTGTGAAGGTGCAAATAAAGGCAGCATTTGGCATTCCAGCGGGAAATTTGGAGATAGAATATCTTCACTGATGACATACATGCCTGACTAGAATCCAGCTTACTCCCCCAGAGCTATTGGGTCTACTAGGCAGGGAAAAAAAAATAAAATAAAAAAATTTACAAGTCAAAGTCAAAACACAATTGTTTCTGAAGCAGACAGATATGACTCACAGGGTTTCTATCAGTTGAGAAGGAAGCTGTCTTTCCTTTGAAACAATTTATACATGAGTCCATTTGACGTGGTGTAGCATCTCTAGTCTAACACAATGGAAAATTAAATATATGCAGCCAGGTACAACAAACCATTTGGAATTTTGCAGCACTGTTTAGTCACAATTAGGAGCTTGCTTGCAGACTAATGATTACTTCCTAACATGCTTAGTCACCTGTGCTGCTTTTGGATCAGTATTCACAGAGATGCATAGCATGGGATTGAGGTGCCTAAACATGCCAGCTGTTGTGGATGTCAATTTAGGTGCTTATCTCCTTTGGATACCTGAATCAATCTCATGCTGTTGGGCCCTTCAGTCCCTGCTATCTGGTCTTTCCTGTTCCAGGTATCTCAGTACCTGAGACTGTATAATAGTCTTTCAGCAACCATTTTCTATTTGTTGCTTCTCATTATTTCTGCTCCAGCTGAAGTTATTCCTTGTTTTGAGATAAAAATACTAATTGTATCATCTCATGGGCCATAATATTGGGAAATACATGGCAGCCATTGGGTTTTAATGGCAACAAGTAAGTAAATAACTGGGATTTGTTTCCAGATGGAGTTGGTATAGAAAAGTCATTCAGTTACTGTCCTGTTTAAACCCCAGTGCTACATTCTGTATTGGCCATGGAAAATGGGCTCATCATTTGTAGAATGAGGTACAGCAAGCAAGAATTATGGTCAGCTTCCCCAGGGAGGTACAGTATCAAGTGCAGGGGTGAAAAGATTTATTTTTAATCAAGTGGATAATCTTCCTCACTGTGCAATGGGAATTACCTCAGGTATAAACATTAACCATTGTAACTATTAAATATGAGGGGATATTAGATTAATTATTGTGTAGATGTGAAATAAACTGCTACAGCTTTTGCTGTTTGTAAAGAGGACAATGAACAGAGAGTCTAAATTGGGTATTTAGCTCAATACACAGAAAGATGTAGTGATCATGTGATTTTGAAATGATAGTTACAAATTCAAGGTGTATGGTATTGAATCATGTTGAATAATACTTAATTGTTCCATTTAACGGTATTTAATGCAATTATTGGAAATACCACAGCAGGCTAAGGGGCTTGGGCTAAAAACTCATATTAATTTTCATTAAGGTTTGGCTATCTAACTCCTCTGGATTAATTTGAGAATATAAATACCATTACTATGCATTTATTAGTGATAATTCAAAATTAGTAATTATACAATACTGATGTTAAAAGTTTTTATTTCAATAAAATTAATTATTATTATTTTTTTCTATCAAAATCAGTGAATACAGGTACTTGCCTGGGGTGGAAAATAATTTTATGAAAACTGATCTAGTGTGAACATACCAATAAATATACGCTTGTGAAGCCATACTTCATCAGATGTAATAAATATCCTTTGCATTTTTTTTCCTTACTTTACAATATAATCATTCTTTACCTTGCAATTTCTATGGCTTTTCTTAGGGGTCTCATTGATTTCATTTAAAGTATTTTCAGTGACCCAAGACACTTTGAGCTGTTTTAGGTAACTTTCAAAATGATATAATCATAGCTTTTAAAGGAATTTAATATTCTACTGATAAAATCTTTTCATTAACATTTTGGAACCTAAACACAGAAAGCCTGTGAAATTTTTAGTTATAATCATTTAATTAGACTTAGAATACCAACACTTGATGAGGGCAATAGTTTTAAAATACTCACCTATATTAACATTGCATATGCTCTACAGTACGTATTGCAGTGATATCCCTATGTTACGAGTTAACAAGATAAGATTGTACATAACACTTCACTGAATTTAGTTATAGTATTCTGGAAAAAATCCTGGTTTTACACCATGATCATATCAACTGTTTTCCATGGGAGTCCCATAAAATATAAGGAGATCAGTACAGCATATTTTGGACACAATTTAAGCATTTTTTAGGAATGTATAAATATTATTTCGTGCCTATAGATAGCTTTACATTAAGGTTAATATTGCTGAAATATCTACATCTGCTTTTCTTCTCACTGTGATGTTTATCACCTAATAAAAATGCTAAAGTTACCAAGGAAAGATGTTTAATTTGTTCTTGCTGCTCAGCTGCATGTTGCATCCTATTTTGTAGTAAATGGCACAATATCCCAAGTGGGCTGCCATACTGTCAGATACATTATTTATACATAACATTACTGGTTAATCAATGAACAAAAATGCAGAAGCCTTTTTTTCCCCCTTTTCCTGTGACATCTTTAAAGCTACAGTAGAGAAGAACAGATTTGCAATGTATTATACTGTTAGTCATTTTTTGAAAATAGCTTTAGGAGTTTCCTGGCACTGTTTGCACCATGCATCTGACTAAATTGACTGTGATTGTTAGACAAATGCAGTAACGATTTGTGCAGTGCAGAATAATATGGTTAACTATGTAAGCCATTCTTACTTTCCAGTTAAAAGTGAGCAAGATACATTTCAGCAAATGCTTCTAACAGAAGATTTTTTTTTCCCTTTAAATCTGAAAGGATGAAAACTGAATAGCCCATCATGATTCTACACGTGTGTTTATAGGAGAGCTAGAATTTCAACATCATTTGAATTCAAAGTAATTTTAGAAATTCACTTTCAATCAAATGGAAAATTTATAAGTGTATGAAGAATGGAAATATGAAATATTTGTGCAAGCAAGAGAAATACAGCTGTACTGTGTCACAGAGCTACAAGAGATTTTTGTTTGTGCTTCAGCTTATTCTGTTGTATTTTGTTCATAGACATTTCAGATCAATACAAAATATTCATCTCTGTTCCAGTGATTGAATATGAATACATTATGTGCATACAAAAATAGTGATAATCTATGTTGATACAATAGTTCATTTTGCATTAGTGTCCTAGATGGGACAATGTTAAGAAGCAATTTAAATGAAATTCATTTAAATGTCAGCTCTCATGCTTGCGATTTTTCTATAATTGGTTATTTAATTAAAATAATTCTCATAGTCATTAATTTAGACTAAAACTTGCTGTGCACTGACATGTTTTAATTACATGGTATTAACAAAATTGATATGCTTTAAAAAAGCATGGTTAAATTTTAAACAAGAATAAATTAGAAATCTCATAGATCATCCTACTTAGAGTATTTATGAGAAAAAATCAGTCATTTAAAATGTTTATTATAAACAAAGTCCCAGCATTATTGTGCATGCATCATATTTGGTTCCTGCTTCAGTGTGAGGAGACTTTTATGCTAACACAGCACCTCTGTCTTCGAATTCCTTTAACCAACACACAATAAATTAGGTAATGAACCAAATTAAATATTAATAGAAATCCACATAAACCACAGAAGACAGACATAGAACTGACGTTTGAATTATACTATACCTTTGATATCATTAGGACAACATATTAATGAAGTTTTAAAGGGCTGAATCTTTATCTACTGTTCATGAAGACAAAAAGGATGATATGAGCTTCCTTGTAAGATACAGATAAAGAACGAAAAAGAAAATAAATATTTTAGTAAAACTACCTGGACAGGATAGAAGAACTAGAGACTTAGGCACTTATTCTTCAAGGTAATCTATAGGCAAGGATCCACATGCCCTTATGAAGTACCCTGAAGTCAAAGGAACTGATTTCATAAATAAAGTAGGTCATTTGTTTTCAGGACTGGGCTTATATTCAAGAGTGTGAGAATCAGAATTTTATTTCATTGTCTATTAATTAGACTAGCTGTATATTACTTTGACCTTTTTAATATTCTATGATTTAATTGGATGATCAGTCTACCTCAGCCTATGATTGCCAATCATTCTACATAATATACTTCAACTCTTTTTTACTTCAATGTGTGCACGATTGGACTCTTATTAACATGAAAGGATGATTTTATTGTGAATGGCATGGGCTAAAAGGGATGTATATATACATATAGAACTTCATTAATTCCATAACAAGTTAACTTATCAGTGCTGCTTTTTCTGACTGCCAACTTATGAAGGCAAATATACCTCTCCCAAACTCCTCTCTACAGATCCTCAAATTCCACAGTCCAGAGTTTAAAATGTTGCTCAAGACTGAGGTCTTACCAGGTCTCACATTACTCAGCAAGCTGACTTACAAGAAACCTTGCAGTAACAAAATGTTGCAGAAAGGCAACAGAAAGCTCAATCTCCTCTTACAGTCTGAGGGCTGGATTCATCTAAGAGTATATGTCTAGATCTGAGGTCTGACTGCAGTTTCTTTATAGTCAGTGGAGAGCAACGGAGCAGAACATCTCATTCCAAATGAGACACTCTATTTCTGTCTGGATAGATTTGAGCACGTTACCTCTAAATTTCTAATTGCTTTTTTTTTTTTTTTTTTTTTTGCATTGTACATGATGTCTTTCTATGTTATCAGTATCCATGGTCTGAAGTATTGTAACTTCTAAGTGTCTCACTGTCTTTAAAATCTTTATTCTCCACACCTGTGTGCAGAAGGGAAGATCTGCTATTTCTGTGAGATAGAAGGAAAACTATCAGTTTACCAAGACAGCACAGGAAGTCTGTAGTGGAATCAGGAACAAATCCTAGCCCAGTTAACTTCCATTTAAGTGCTGGCTGAGTAACCCATACATCATATTTTCTCCGCTATGACTTTGCTATGACTTTCTTTCTGTTTTGTTGCTGTAGTGGCACGGCTTCTCATGCAGTAGTAGAACACTTGTCTTACCTTGTGAGCTGATAGGGATTCTAAATTCTCAGTTGGAGCATCCTGTCCTATAGCTGCTGCAGTGTGGGTCTCCACAGGAGTTTTCTCTATAGCAAAATGAAAGTGTGATTGTAGCATGTGGTAGATAAACCTGACTAGCACAATTAACATAATCAGAAAAAAGTAGCAGACTAAAATATATCATACCAGTAATCTAAATGTTGGTGTATATAATGATGATTCTTAGTTATATTCCGGCTTCCAACAAGTGAAAATGCTACCTCGACTACTCTGCTGCATGAAGCAGACCAACTAGAAAGGTTATACTAGTATCTCCTACAATCAGTTTTTAATTTCACAGTCAACATACATTCTGAACTGTGAGTAATCCATATTTATGTTGTAGAAAATGTGGAAGGAGAGAAGATTACTGAATAGATTCAGTAAAATATCATCCCTCTTTAGCAATGAAGTCCATGTGTTGTAGGACAAAAGTGTATACTTATTAAATCATCTATGCAGTAAATGAAGTTTGTCATAGAAAATTTTAATGGATGTTGGATCTGGACTTCAATTACCCTCAGACTTTTTTCTTTTCCACAACTACTGAAATGTAAAAGTATCTTCAAGTGTGTGCAAATATAATTTATCGATAGTGTCCCTGGAAAGATTCTGTCAGAGAAATCTTCAAAACTGACAATAGTACATTTTCAGTTTACAATCAATATGCAACTTCAGCAATGCAGCTTACAATTCAAGCTTAATAAGAACTCCTTTGTCAGTTTTCTTGCTTATGTTACTGCTTAATATATTTCTTCAACTACGAATATTCAGAAGTTACCTTGCAGAGTATCCAGTGATCACTTGCTATAGGAGCTGTGGTTCTTTAAACAAAGCATCTCTTTCTAGGCCTCCTAAGTACTTACCTTTTCCTCATTCTTCCAGTCTCATTAGACTTTTGGACTGGTCATTAGGAATCACACCAGCCAGTACCCTCAGCCCAACAACTGTTTTTCAGTCTTCCTGAAGCTCACTGTTACTAGCAACCGGACTTCAGCCCCTGCAGGCTAAATATGAAGTTGTAGAAATTTAAAACAAAACAAAAAAATTTATATTGAAATCTTGAAGCTTAGAATCATGGAGTCATAGAATCATAAAATATCCTGAGTAGGAAGGGACCCACAAGGACCATTGAGTCCAAATCCTGGCTCCACAAATCAAACCAAAACCAACCAAAAATCAAAGCATATGTCTGGGAGCATTGTGCAATCATTTCTTGAACTCTGTCAGGCTTGGTTGTCTTGGCGCTGTGACCACTTCCCTGGGAGCCTGTTCCAGTGCCTGACTACCTTCTCAGTGAAGAACCTTTTCCTAACATCCAGTGTACTGGGTCTGGCTGGGATGTTAACTCTCCCTGCAGCAGCCCATACAGTGCTGTGCTCTGCACTTGTAGCTAAAATAGCAGTGGAATCACACCAGTGTCGTGTCTGCTGCTGAGCAGTGCTGGCACAGCATCAGGACTCTCTCTAACCCTCCTAGGGGGTGGGCAAAAATGTGAGAAAAGGAACATCACCAGGGCAGCTGACCTAAACCAAACAAAAGGATATTCCATACCATATGATGTCACACTCAGCAATAAAGGGTGGAAAAAGGAAGGGGGGGGGGGGGGGGGTGCTCTTGTGAAAACATCTGTCCTCCTCGTGAACACCAGCTACGTGCGTTGAGGCCCTGCTTCAAGGCCGTGGTCAAGCATCGCTCATTTGTGGGAAGTAGAGAGTAATTTCTTTCCTCTGCACTTCCACATAACCTTTACTTGTTTTGTTTAGTTTTCCCTTTCCCCCTCCCTTTTCCCCTTTCCCTTTTTTTTTCCCCTTTAGTTAAATTGTTAATTGTTTAGTTAAATTTTTTAATTAATAATAATCTTTCCTTAATAATTAATTAATAATTAAATTATTTCTTTTTTCCTTTAATTAAATCATCCTTATCTCAACCTGTGAGTTGTTCTTTCCTTCTTCCCCTCCTCATCTAAGGAGGGGGAGTGAGAGAGCGGTTGTGGTGTCCAGCTGCCTAGCACAGTAAAACCACCACATCCAGCCTGACCCTTCCTGTCACAGCTCCATGCTGTTCTCTCAAGTTCTGCTGCTGTCCCCAGAGAGCAGAGCTCAGCATCTACCCCTCTGCTCCCCTCGTGAGGGAGCTTCAGGCTGCCATGAGGCCTCCCCTCAGCCCCCTCTACTCTGGGCTGAACAAACCAAGGGACCTCAGCTGCTCCTCACGTCTTGCCCTCTAGACTCTTCACCATCTTCATAGCCCTCCCTTGGACACTCTGTAATAGTTTTATATCCTTTTTGGGAGAGAAAGTTAAAATTCAAAATCATTCATCTGAGACAGAAAATTGTCCCTGCCTTTACAATAGTAGGTCACAATACAACACTTATAAAGCAGTCTAACTTTATAACATTACAGCTATGCATTAGGCCTACATCTGGGTTTAGTAATTTGTTCTGTGACAAACAGAGGTAGCCTGGGCTGCAGTGATCATGCCCGGTAGAATTTTCAGTCTTGAGGGATACAGGATGGGCAAAAACTAGGGTTAAGATCCTAAACCTCAGAAAGGTAAACTTTCAGCTGTTTAGGGGGTTCCCTTGGGAAACTGACTTCAGAGAGAAAGGACTGAACGAGAGCTGGGAGATATTTAAACACACTTGGGGCACAAGAGCTCTCAATCCCAAAATGAAAGAAGTAGGGCAGAAGAGGCAGGAGACTGGCTTGGCTAAGTCAGGACCTCTTGGACAAACTAAAACACAAAACCAAAATGCATAGATAGGGGCAGGGATACACATGCTGGGAAGATTATAGGATACAGCCTGGCAGTGCAGCGAGGGGATCAGGAAAACTAAAACACAACTGAAGCTGAACTTGGCCAGAGATTTAAGAAGTAACAAGAAGGGTTTCTTCAATTACATGGAGCAAGGTAGGAAGACAAAAGAAACTGTACCCACCCCTGAAACAGACCTGGCTACAACCAACATGGAGAAGGCTGAGGTACTCAGACTTTTTTGCCTTAGTCTTCACTGGCAAGTACTCTAGCCACACAGCCTAAGTCCCAGAAAGCAAAGGCAGAGCCTAGGAGAATGAAGAACTACCCACTGTAGGAGAAGATCAGGTTCGAAACCATTTCAGGAACCTGAAGCTGAACAAGTTCATGGAATCTGATGGGATAGACGCATTCAAGGGTCCTGAGGGGACTGGCAGGTGAAGTTGTTAAGCCCCTCTCCATCATATCTGAAAAGTCATGGAAGCCTGATGAAGTGCCCAGTGACTGGAAGAAGGAAAATATAACTCTCATTTTTATAAAGGGAGAAAAAGAAGACCTTGGGAACTACAGGCCTGTCAGTCTCACCTCTGTGCCAAGCAAGATCATGGAGCAGATCCTCCTGGAAACTATGCTAAGACACACAAAAAACAAAGAGGTGATTGATGACAACCAACATGGCTTCACTGGGGGAAACTTGTGCCTTACAAATTTTGTTGCCTTCTGCAACAGGGGTATGTATTGTGATTGGAATTATTTAAGATCTTTGCCAGTGAAATGGACAGTAGGATTGAGTGAGTTACCCTTAGCAAGTTTGTGGATGACATCAAGCTGAGTGGTGTGGTGACATGTTGTAGGGATGTCATCTGAGACACCTTGATAGACTTGAGAGGTGGGCCCATGTGAACCTCATGAAGTACAAGGCCAAGTGCAAGGTCCTGTACCTGGATTGAGGCAATCGGAAATATGAATACAGGCAGGCAATGAGTGAGTTGAGAACAGCTCTGAGGAGAACATCTTAAGGGTATTGGTGGGTGAAAACCTCAACATGAACCAACAATGTGTGCTTGCAGTTCAGAAACTCAATTGTACCCTGGGCTGCATCGAAAGAAACATGGCCAGTAGGTCGAGGGATGTGATTCTCCCTCTCTACTCTGCTCTCGTGAAAACCCACCTAGAGTATGTATTCAGTTCTGGGGCTCACAGCAGAAGACAAGGACCTATCTGAATAGGTCCCGAGGAAGGCTCTGAAGATGATCGGAGGGCTGGAGCACCTCTCCTATGAAGACAGGCTGAGAGGGTTGGGGTTGTTTAATTTAAAGAAGAGAAGACTGTTATAGAGAAAGGGACACATTATAGTAGACTTCCAGTATTGAAAGGGGGCTTACAGGAAAGACGAGAAGGGATGCTTTATCAAGGAAAGCAGGACAGGACAAGGGAGAACAGTTCTAAATTAAAAGAGGGGAGATTTAGACTTTATATAAAAGGAAGAAATTCTTCAGTGTGCTGTTGGTGAGACATTGGAACAGGTGAGGCACTGCCACCTCCCTGGACATGTTCAAGTCCAGGTTGGATGGGGCTTTGGGCAATGTAATCTTGTGGGAGGTGTCCTTGCCCATGGCAGGGAGGTTAGAACTAGATGATCTTTTTAGGTCCCTTCCAATCCAAGCCATTCTGTGATTATTCTGCCTTAACATGGATGTTTAATTCTATTCAATATGTCCTCAGATACACATCCCACATGGCCATTCTGGTGGATATGAATTCCTTATTTATCTTGTGTCATAGCTGCCAGGCTTCCATGGATGTCTCAGCTACTGTAGGGAATCTCAGACGGTACTAGATACATATGTTTAGGCTACTGAGTCCCATTGATGTCTCATATAGAAAGACTCACCTATATAAATTGAAACTTAGTTGTCTATGACTGGAATTGGATCCCATCTTAAAAATATTTATTTATTTTTAGTTTAAGGGAACATGTGCAAAGCATTTGTTACTCTCCCCCATAATATCTTTGTCTCTAAATTGTAGAGACATGGATGTGATGGATGGACCACTCAGTGGATAAGGAATTGGTTGCCTTCCAGTACTTAAAGGGGGCCTACAAGAAAGTATGAGAGGGACATTTTATCAAGGAGTGTGTTGATAGGACAGGGAGTAATGTTTTTAAACTAAAGGAAGGTAGATTTAGATTAGATATTTGGAAGAAATTCTTTACTATGAGGGTGGTACGGCACTGGAACAGGTTGCCCAAAGAAGTTGTGGATGCCCCATTCCTGGAAGTGTTTAAGGCCAAGTTGGATGGGGCTTTGATCAGCCTGGTGTAGTGGAAGGTTTCCCTGCCCATGGCAGGGGGCTTGGAACTAGATGATCTCTAAGGTCCCTTCCAACCTAAACCATTCTATGATTCTAAGCACATGTGAAGATTGTGACAGAGAATGAAAGGAATTTGGTATACTGATAACAACATAGCAATTAATGAAAAATGCATGTTGATAATTAACTTAAAAAGACAAAAGCTTTAGTTTTTTTTTTTTTCTCTTTTTGTTTTATCGCACTGGTTGCATTGATATTCAAGTCCTGAATAAGGTACATTCCAGACTGCAGACTATGGAGATGCTAAGTACACTGGTGTATTTTAGGAAATGCATAAATGTAAAGATATGTGATATCACATATCCTGTTATTCCATCACAATTTGTTGATGTGTTGCCAACAAATATGTTTTGATTTCAGGTTCAGAACTGATGCTTTCTTTTGGAAGCTGGTCACCATTATACAAATGTGTTATCCTCACTTCAAGTTTCATGCTGAAAAGAATTCAGAAATAGCCATGGGAACATTTAGTATTTCCTTGAAAAAGCTGTGGATTGTCATTAACTGACAGTCTGCTGCCAAGTTCTTGCAAGAACTGTATTTGTTGTCTGATGCCAAACAGCCTCTTTAAATGCTAATGAACAAAGTATGGCATGCATTCTGTTCTTGATGGATTATGCCTATACCTTCTGTGGTCAACAGAAGGGGAATTCCCGGCCCGTATGATTTCCATTCTGGCACGCTACTCTTTTCTCTGCTTACAAGGCAGTAAGCACTCAAATAGATTAGTCAATCTTATTTTTAAATTAAGTATAGCTTCTGCACCCTAACGCACATGTATAAAACCTGAGGGAACTGTGCCAGGCTGCCTACGCACTGTATGTGTTTTGTTTTCTTTAGAGGATTAAGCTTCTGACTTTAATATCAGTGATGCTCACTGTATACTGATATGCCTTTTAAATTCAAACATGAATGTTTCATAAACAGCTTATTTACATGTTTGTCTTTACCTCTTTGGAGACAGATTTTAGGAGTTACATTTTTAAATTGTCTTTAGCTCTTTTCATAATTTCCTGCTACTGAAAGAGCTGGCTTGATACAGATATACATTAAAGAACCATATCTTGCTACCATGTGTTCATGTATGTAGGAGGTCCAGATTTGTATATATTGATACCTTTGATTACACCTTCAAGCCCAGCTTTCTAAGAAGCATAAATTATATAGCAAATGGGAAGCTCAGAAGTTGCACACAATTTTTTTTTTCTCGTGATGTCGTATTTTATTTGAATTGACATTCAATAGCTGCTTTTAGTCAGACAGTCCTCTCATACTAGTTTAGGACCTGCTGAAAAGGAAGGAAAAGTTATTCTAAGACAACAGCTAGCTACAAATTTAATGGACAACACAATACATCTTTAGGTAAGGACAGCTACAAGACGTAAAGTATGCTATAAATAAAAATAAAGAATCACAAAAGATTATAGAAAAAGTACAGATTTTTTTTTTCAAATCCCAAGGAAAGACTTTTTCATTTTAGGTTGTTCGCAATTTAAATCTCTGAAGCCTATAGTTGACGCTGGGTCTGCAATTCTTCCCCACATGGAAGCTACCCTTTCTACTTCTGAAAATACAGTCCTATTTCTGGTATTGATGGAATTTTGCAAACAGCTTTACTAGCTAACATAAAATAAATAAATAAATAAATAAATAAATAAATAAAACAATACTTGTTTCAGGGAAGTTGAGCTTTTAAGAAAATACGAGTTTGGGAAAAATAAAAATAACAATCTTGCCCTCTTCCTAACTATGAAGGCTGAAGGACTCTTTTTCTCTTTTACACTGTCACATCTCTGGAGATTGTGTTTCTGCACGAAGAAAGTGTGTTTCTAAGTGTTAGTGAGAAGCTTTGTCAAAAATAGTCCATCTCTGTGGAGAAAAAAAAACAAAAAAAAAAAAAAACTTCAGTCTCTTTTGAGAGTATAAAATAGGGAAAAGAAAGAAAAAAAAAAAAAAGGAAGAGTAACAATGGTACACCACCTCTAATTAGCTTGAAGTGTTGGACATGTAAAAATCTTGGATAAATCAAGATATGTTGTCATCTTCCTTTCAGCAAAAGTAAATGAAATGGATAACCATACTTACAGGTACTAATGTTACAAGAAAACAAATTTATTTGATAGCCTCACTCTTATTTGAAATGAGCAATTATTTCTAGTCTTCTAACTATTTATAGTAAGACCTTTATAAGATCAAACTAATTAATAAATGAGATCAATTTCAAGATTTTTTTCTTGTTCAAAGCCAGTTAATCATTCGTTTTAGTAACATTTTAAAGGCCAAGTCTAAAATAATTTGCACCCATGTCCCCAGTGTGAATTTTTCACTCTTTGGCAGCATGCATTAGGTAGTGTATAATGACCTTTTCTCTGTTTGGAACAGGGATTAGAATAATATATTTGACCCTTTTTACTCACCTGGGAGTGATGCTAGTCTCCATGTTCAATAAAGTAAAATATGTCTCTAATGTCCCAAGGTTAAGACCATGACTTTAAACTATTTAACACAAGCTACCAGGCTGATTCAACTCAGTCAGATGTTACAAAAGGACTCTTTTAACTTTTTTTTTCTTCTTTTATTAGGTTGAATTATATATACTTCATCACAACAATTTCTTATCCACAGTACAATTAAGGGAAATATTTTGCATTACAAACAAAGCAAGTTAACCTGGTCACATTGTGCATTATAACAAAATTTATGGCTGCATAAATAGCAGTGTAAACTTACAGAAAGACTGGTAATTATAGTGCCATTGATGGTCTTTGTTGCTTTAATTCTGAAGCAGCCAGAATGATTAAACTGAATCTTAATCGACTTCTCCATTAAAAATGCTGGCAGAGAAGCTCCTTTAACCTTTCTCATTGATTGAACACAACAATCACCATTCAATTATAATGCAAAAGGACATTTGTTATAATGTACAAAAGATGCATGAGCCATTTCCTTTTACTCAAGACAATCAATGAGATGACTCCTACCTCAAAGAAGGTGAGGTGAAGCTAGTGTACCTGGAACAGTGTTAAAGTTAAAGCTGAACTTGAGAGACTACGAACACTACAATTTTCATGCAATGGAAGATTATTTCAGTGTAAAATAAAACAACCAAGTCCTCACTATATGAAGAATCATTTTAAAAAGATATGTAGGAATACAGTATTGGAAGTAAATTCACTGAATTTGACAGTTATTTCTTTTTTTTATTATTATTATTTTTTTAATAAAAGTAAATTAAATATTCAGGCACACATTCCAACATGTAAAAAGTGTAGGTACACTGTAATCAGAACTAAAAGTCAGACCTGGATTTTTAGGTTTTAATTATTGTTTTTATACCTTCTTTTTGTGTTTGTTAGGAATATTATGTATTTTAAGGTGGTCACAACTGAGAATGAATAGAGCAAGGTAATGTCACATCCTGAATATGGCAATGCAATCACAAATAAGAGTAGCACCATTTCTGAACTTGGAAAACTAACAGGAAATATTTCTGAACAACAGAAAGTTTAGGATGTTCACAGCAGTTGTTTTAATTATAACTTTCTTTCCTCAAGTAAACTACAGGGAAAAGAACACAAGGCAGTTGGTGTATCACACACACTTGGGAAGATTGTTCTTTAAGGGTCAGATTTCATGTGCTTTTAGTGACTTTTATTTTTCATGATGGTATATCCTGTACTGAAAAAGTCCATGTTGGTCCAAAAAAGTGTATTTTCAAAGTCAGCGTTGAAGCCTTTTTGCCACACTTTTTCTCTGTCACTAAAATCAAAGGAGAAGGAGAATCTTGGCAGAGAGAAGAATGAGCAGCCAGGTTGCTAGCACTGTTTATGCCATTCACAGGTGTACTGCTTGCCTCCACAACAGTTTTCTTTGTCGGATCAGCCCCTGAGCTGCTGTAACTTGGAGGAGGGAGTTCTACTTCCAAAGCAAAGCCAGCGTGACCTAGAGACTCTATAGTACACTTTCAGCACTGGTCCCTGATTGTGCTGAGTTTCCGTCAACAGAGTTTGTGTAGTACATGTCCATTCAAATTTTCTCTTTTAGTTTCAACCATTTTGCAGCTAGTTGTTGCCTTCTCCAGCAAGTAATTTGTTTGGTGTAGATGACAAACAGGTTGATTACTAATTCAAAGCTATCTATATACTGTTTGTTGTTTTCAGTTAACAGCCCTGTCTGTGTTAAAACATTGAGATATAGTTCAACTTCTATTTTTTGAAAGATGTTAGTGCTGCCATAGGATTTTAAAAGTACCATAATACTGTACATAATTTCTGAATCCTTTTATTCATTTCCCAGTAGAAATTACCATCTGCTGCTGCTATCTGCCTGGGTAGTTATTTCTTCTCCTTCATTGTCTTTTTGTCATATAAGTACAACTACTTTCACATAAAGCATATCCTTTTTATGTTCTTAATTCAGTTGACAAATAACCCGTAATGTTTATCAGAATCAAGAACAGCCAAAAGTTTGGAGGACTGAGAAAACTATCCTATATAAACTAAAATCCTGAAAAGTTACTCAAGAGCTTCTTGTAATCACTCTTCTAATCTAAATTCACTAATAAACACACCAAAATAACAACAGAAATTGAAGGCAGGGGAAATACACTGAAATAGTTACCTACTACTGTAGTACTTAGGGAATCTTGTCTTTCCTGTACCTTTTTCTAACTGTAAACCTTGCAGGACAGAGCCCCCATATCCTACTATATTTTATAGATTGAAAAGCAGTTTTCTGACAACGCTTTAGTAAATTATTAACAATAATGAGAGACCAGTAGCTTTCTACTTGAATATAATTAAATAATGTATTCTGCTTATAAGAAATGCATCTTCTGTATTCTCTGTGATATCATAATGACCACAGTTAGTGCATAAATTGCTAAATAAAATAACAATGTTATTTTAATAATTCACATAGCAAGAAACTTTAAGCTTGAATTTTTCTTTCTATATTTATATATATGTTTTATGTGACCTTCTATAAACTTTTATCTTAAATAACGTAACTTCCATGGTGATGTTAACCATGTTGGTAGAGACAAAAAGCAACAAAAAATAAGCTTGATTCTACTTTTATGAGTGGTAGAAAGTCTGAATACTGGTTTCCAATCTAAGGTATCGTTTTACATTAGACTCATTGGGTAAAACGCATGCATGATCAGCATTGAAAACAGAGCCCAGAATTTTGATCTTTACCACTAAAGAAAAAACAATCAAACAAACAAACAACACAGGATGGTTTCCTCCACCAAATTCCATTTTCTTTTCATTTTTTCTTTTCTTTTTTCTTTTCCTTTTCTTTTCCCTTCATAAGCCTTACAAACTTCTTTGAGAAAGTAAGAAAATGATTTTGCTTCTTCTGCCATACACAACAGCCTACTTAGCCTGTTTCAAAAGGCAGCCCAGTTCCAAAGGAGTTAGACTTCCCAGAGAACATCTAGCTCTGAGGGAAAATGAATACATTATTTTATGGATCAACCAACCAATCAGAAAGTAGAAGGGATAAGAAAATAAAAATGCAGCATCAAATTTATATTGGTCATTATTTGTCACACTCTTGCATGAACCAGGAAGAATTTGTTTCCTTCTGTTGTCCAGAATGAGTATCTGTTTGATCAGTTCTGCCCAGAATTGTTGACAACTACATGTATGGATTTAACAAACCTTAAGTGAAGTCAAATACACTAGAGAGAGCTTGGCACGCAAGTCCCAAACAGGCACAGTTTCTTCACACTGCAACAGAAAAAGCAAAAGTTAAAAACCTAAGTTTTAAGAAGTTGAGCATCAAAAGTAATCTAAAATGCACAGTGTGAAAGTAAATTGTTAGATTTTTTTCTATGCTTAAGGTGAGGTTGTCTGTAAATATACCCTGTCCTAAACTGTAAAAACTGTCCTAAGAAAGTAAATTATTTTGCATTGATCTGTCATATTTTATATGCATCTTATGGTTTCACCTCATCCTCAATGTTATACAAGGCTGTTTTCTGGGCAAGCAGATTTCTCTTGTCCATTGCCAAAGTAGGTAAGCATACTGAAAAGTGCTGCCACAATAAATTCACATTAATATAATGAAGATGAAATTCATATATTAAAGCATTTCAACAGTTCTCATGGACCAAAAAACAAACAAACAAACAAACAAAAAAAACTGACATAGAACTTTTGTTAAGGCAGACGCTTTTAAACTACCTTGAGTGTCTATATTCTTTTCGGACCACAAATATCAAGATAGATGGTGGGCTGTAAATAAATAAAATGAAAACAACAGCCAAGCCAGTATGGAATTTTCACTAAGAAACAGAGAAATAAAATGGATCATGAACAATGTAAAACTAAACCAAGAAAACATTGCTTGCACTTAAAGTATTTTGACACGTAGCCACAAGAGTGACTAAAATATCATGCAGTTAGCTTTAAACAAGCTTACTGGATTATGATAACAGCACCCATTTTAATGAAGACTAAGAAGAGGACAAATTAAACTTAAATGCTTTCTGGTTTACTGTGGTTAACTGTTGTTACTGAGGGTATATAGCATAAGGTAACTGTAAAATCTCTGAGCTTTGCTAGCTTTGTTGAATGATCTGAAACTACCAAGAGAAAGACCACTGGTACTATGAGATTTAGTCTGCTTATCTGTGTAGGTGGACAACATGAGAATGTCTAGTGCCAAAACAGAACAGCAGAAAGCTGTGATCCATAGGAACTTAAAAATAAAGGAAGACAAGGAAAATGAGATGGCAGCTTCAGTTGCAGCCACACTAATTTTGAAATGAAGCTTGGTGTCAAAGACCACTAGTAACCAATGTCAAATTGTTAATTAGGCTGAACAAAACAATGCCCAATATAAAAGATTCTGATTTGAGAAGGCCACATAGAGAAAAAAGTTACAATTGTCATCTGCAGGCATAAATAACCAGAAGAAGAATATGATTGAGCTTTAGAGAAAATCATCTAGAGCCCCCCCAAAAATTTAGGTGGAAAATGCAGACCTTACAAAAGCAAAATGAAAGATCACCAACACAGACAAACTCATTAAAGAGGTTAAGATTAAGGAGATAGTCTGGGCTGCAGTGACCACACCCTGGTTGAGTTTGTGATCTTGAGGAATATGGGCCTGATGAAGAGCAAAGTCAGGACCCTGAACTTCCAAAGAGTGAACTTCAAGCTATTGAAATACCTAGTGGAAGAGATCCTCTGGAACACTGTCCTCAGGGTCAAAGGAACTGAACCGAGCTGGCAACTCTTTAAGTGTGTATTTCTTAGAGCACAAGAACTCTCCATTCCCTTGTGTAAGAAAACGAGAAGGGGGGCAGAAAACCAAGATGGCTGAGCAAGGAACTGTTGGTCAAACTGAAGCACAAGAAAGAAATGCACGGGGAGTGGAAGCAGGGACATGTGGCCTGGGAAGAGCACAGGGATGCTGCCCATATGTGCAAGGATGAAATCAGGAAAGCCAAGGCATAGATGGAACTGAGCTTGAAAAAAAGATGCAAAAAATAACAAGAAGGGATTCTAAACAGACATTGCTCAGAAAAGAAAAGTCAGGGAGAGCGTACCACCTTTGATGGATGAGAAGGGTGAACTCATAACAACAGACATGGAGAAGGTTAAGGTACTCAACAAATTCTTTTCCTCAGTTTTCACTGCCAGTCAGGCTTGTCATGTCTCTTGTTTCCCTGATCCTGTAGATGAGGGCTTTCAGACGACACTAAACTGAGTGGCACAGTTGATACAACAGAACGAAGGGATGCCATCCAAAGGGACCTGGACAAGCTTGCAAATTGGGTCCACGTGAACCTAACGAGGTTCAACAAGGCCAAGTGCAAGGTGCTACACCTGCGTTGGGGCAATCCCAGACATGAGTACAGACTGGGAGAAGAATTCATTGAGAGCAGCCCTGCTGAGAAGGACTTGGAGTTCTGGTGGACAAAAGGCTTGACAGGAGCCGGCAGTGCCTGCTTGCAACCCAGAAGGCCAACTACATCCTGGGCTGCATCAACAAAGGAGTGGCCAGCAGGTCAACGGAGGTGATTGTCCCCCTCTACTCTGTCCTTGTGGTGCCCCACTTGGAGTATTGCATCCAGGTCCGGGGCCCCCAGCACAAGAAAGATGTGGACCTGTTACAGTGGGTCCGGGGGTGGGCCGTGAAGATGATCAGGGGGCTGGAGTACCTCTCCTATGAAGAAAGGCTGAGAAAGTTGGGGATGTTCAGCCTGAAGAAGAGAAGGCTCAGGGCAACCTTCTTGCAGCTTTTCAATGCTTAAAGCAGGCGTATAATAAAGATGGAGAGCAACATTTTGCTTTGGCAGAAAATGGCAGGACAAGGGAGAATGGCTTCAAACTAAATGAGGGGAGATTTAGATCAGATGTTAGGAGGAAATTCTTCACTGAGAGGGCTCTGAGGCACTGGAACAGGTTTCCTGGAGAAGCTGTGGATACCCCATCCTTGGAGCTGTTCGAGACTAGGTTGGATGAGGCCCTGAGCAACCTGATCTAGCGGGTGGCATCCCCAGCCATGGCAGGGGGATTGGAACTAGATGATATTTAAGGTCCCTTCCAACCCAAGCTGTTCTATGGTTCTATGGAAATGTGATGCTTTAAAACAAACAAACCGACAAACATACACACAAAAAAAGTGACACATGTTAAAGGAGGTGATATTTCAGAAGAGGAATCTCTTATCTGGATAACAAGAGAGAAAATAATTTGGACAGCTGTTGAAGATAAATTCATTAGCCTTCAGTAGAACAGGGTTTTCTCTATAGAGCTGACAATGCAAACTAGTTATGCTCCTGCAATACAGTGTAATCTAACCAGCAAGAGATCATTATTTTTTTTATGACTAGAAACAGACAAAGAAAATGTATATATATACTTAGAACTCCTTAACAATTGCTTTGCAACACTGAAATGATTTTATCATCCTAATGCTTACAGGCATCACTTGAGATAAAGTAGGATGAAAACTGGTTAAGATAAAGTAGAGTGCAATAAAATAAAATGTATTAAATTCATGTACAAGCTCCTTTATTATAGCACATATTAAATCTTTATTGAAGAGCTGTTCAAGAGAAGTACGATAGAAACACCTCCACTGCATGTACTAAAACATACTTTTACTTGTAAATCACAAAAGTATTTAATATAATCAACCTGAGACTTTGTGGGTGACTTAGTAGACTTTTTAGTTCTGCTGCAAGCTCCTTTTACAGAAGTTTCTTTTTCTTTTTCTTTAATATGTCAGTTGTTTTCATTAGCTACTAATTATGTTTCATAAGCTTAGGGGTATGTGTGTCAAGGTCTGTGATGTTCTGTGCAAAAACATATGCCTTGGTGGTAATTGAGAAATATTATGCCAGACAAGAGTCACATAAGATCAGTTAAAGTTATTTGAAAAATTAAAATTAACCTATGTTGCAGTATCAGTCTTACAGCTTATTTCTAAGGACAAAAAAAAAAAAAAAAAGGCAAACCAAACCAAAACCCCAACAAAATCCAACAAAAATTTATTGTCTTATATTGTTTATAAATAAATTACCAAGTATTTGATTATATGTTGCTGATAAATTATATCCTACTTTAGTCTGTTCCTGTATGACGCTACCAATACAGTCAATGTTTTCAGTCAATGAATTAAAAAAATTAGTTTATATCACAAAGTTAACTTCTGGGTACTGTCTTTGCTCATGTAACACTTAAGTTCCTTTGGAAACTGTATTGTCATTAACACCAAGAAAGAGATATTCTGCATACATTTTATGCACCAATATATAGATTAGATGCTACTCTGTAGTGGTGATACAGGAAAACTGTCATTTTATGAGTGATGCAAAGAATTGTTCAAATCCCCTGAAGTGTCTATTCTAACTTGCAGTACAATATAAAACTACTGTTACATTACATTTCTGACTAAATGCATCTCAACATGGTGAGAAGTCATACAGAAAGGAAGTGTATGGAAGTGGATAAACTTTAGCAATTGCATGTGGCTTAAACAGATATTTGTCTGGGTCAGGTTCTTACTGTTGAAAGACTGAATAGAAATTTGTTCCATTTCTGTTAGATCGAACTGTACTTTGAAAGTACTGAACAAGGAAAGTCTTGATTTTTCATCAGTATGTACCTCCTCAAATCAGCAGCCCAAACAATGTAATAAATTATACAGACAGTCTGGGCCATGCAGAAGAGTACTGTGTTCCCATAAAAGGAACGTATAATTGGCATATTCAGTTATATGAGTAAAAAAAAAACTTCAGTTTGCTAGGACTTAGAGAGACTTTTAAAAGAAATTTGAATTTTGTGTTGTTCAAGGTGGTAGAGGTGATTGCCGAACTGCTCTCATCTTTGACAGGTCTCTCATCAACCGCTATCATCTTTGACAGGTCTTGGAGAACAGGAGAGGTGCCTGAAGACTGGAGGATAGCCAATGTCACTCCAGTCTTCAAAAAGGGCAAGGAAAATCTACTACAGGCCAGTCAGTTTCACCTCTGTCCCTGGAAAGGTATTGGAACAATTTGTTCTGGATGTCATCTCCAAGCAATTGGAAGAGAAGAAGATTATGCATAGTCAGCATGGATTCACCAAGGGGAAATCATGCTTGACCAACCTTGTTGACTTCTACGATGGCATCACCAGCTGGGTAGATGGGGGGAGAGCAGTGGATGTCATCTACCTTGACTTCAGCAAGGCTTTCGATACTGTCTCCCATGACATCCTGCTAGCAAAGCTGAGAAAGCAAGTAAGGTGGGTTGAGAACTGGCTGACTGGCAGAGCTCAGAGGGTGGTGATCAGCAGCACAGAGTCTGGCTGGAGACCTCTGACTAGCAGTGTTCCCCAGGGGCTGGTGCTGGGTCTGGTCTTGTTCAACATCTTCATTGATGACCTTGATGAGGGAATAGTGTCCACCCTTAGCAAGTACGCCAATGATACAAAGCTGGGAGGAGTGGTCAACATACCAGAAGGCTGTGCTGCCATTCAGCGAGACCTGGACAGGCTGGAGAGCTGGGCAGCTCTCCTTGCTGGGGTGGAGATTTGATGCAGGCAGAACATGAGATGATAAATACAGCCCTTCAGGTCCCAGATGATGGGGAATGACTATGATCTTTCTCTGATACCAGGTGAGATGGTCCCCTGTTCTGCAAGAGCTGTGCCATAAAGTGGAAGATTTACAGGAGAAAGTGAAGTTATGCATCATAAGAGAAGACGAAAAGGAGATAGACAGACTCTTCTCTGAGACACAACAGCCTCAAGAGCCTCAGAACCCAACTGCAGGAGAGAAAGAGGCAGTTTCCACCCCTGCTGTTAAGGTAAGTGTAATCTCCAGAGATGTGAGAGGATGGAAGCTGGTGTCTTCTGGCATGAAGAGATCCTGCCCCAACTAGAGTCTCTGGCCTCTTCAAAGATCTACTTGGCAGAGTCTCATGGGATAAGGTCCTGGAAGAAGAGGGGCCCAAGAATGCTGCTTAATATTCATAGATGACATTCTCCAAGCTCAAGAGAGGTTTATCCCAAAGAATAGAAAACCAGGTAAAAATGCCAGGAGGATTGTGTGGACAAAAAAGAATTCCTGGACAAACTCAAACACAAAAAGAAGACATATACTAAACACAAAAGGTGGAAGACAGGACAGGTAAACTGGAAGGAATACAGAAATGCTGTCCAAGCATCCATGGATGAAATCAAGAGAGCTAAAGAGCAAATATAATTCAATCTAGACAGGGATGTCAAAGACAACAAGAAGGGCTTCTCTATGTACATAAATGGCAAAAAGAACACTAAGGAAAATGTGAGACCATTGCTGAATGAGACATGGAACTTGATTACACAGAACAGGGGAAAGTCTGAGGCACCTTCTTTGCCTCAGTCTTTAGTAGCAAAACTGGCCTTCGGGAATCCCATGTCACAGAGGCCAGGTTGAATGGCTGGAGCAAGGAAGCTATAGCCTTGGTGGAGGAGGATCAGGTCAGGGAATACTTACCTAACTGGACATGCATAAGTCTATGGGCCCTGGTACAGCTGACAAATGTCATTGCAAGGCCACTCTTGAGAATCTTTGATCAGCCATCACCATGGCTGGGAGAAGTATCCAAAGACTGAAGAAAAGCAAATGTCACTCCAATCTTCAATAAGGCTGAGAAGGAAGACCCACCCACTGGAACTACAGACCAGTCACCATCACCTCAGTGATAAGGTGATAAAAGCTAATCCTGGAAAGCATTTCCAGGCACATGAAGGAGAAGAAAATCATCAGGAGTAGTCAGCATGGATTCACCAAAGACAAGTCATGTTTGACCAACCTGATAAGCTTCCACAATGAAATGACCAGACTGGTGGGTGCGGGGAGAGCAGTGGGTACAATGGAACGGGTTGTCTAGAGAGTTTGTGGAGTCTCCCATTTTAGAGATACTCAAAAGCCACCTGGACGTGGTCTTGGGCAACCTCATTTAGTTGCCCCTGCTTTAGCAAGGAGGTTGATCAAGATGACCTCCAGAGGTCACTTCCAGCCTTAACCATTCTGTGTTTCTGTGATCTCACCTAGCTCTCTGTGTTTCCTAACAACATTTCAAGAAAGCTGGCTGAAGACTTGAAAATGACGTTATTGGAAATGTGATCCTGAATCTTAGACTTTGTATGGGTTATTTCATCCTGAAAAGCTGTTTTTTAAAAGTATTATTATTTTATACAAAAAAGTATACCAATTTTCAATGTTTTGTCATCAAGCCAACAAAAGGCAGAAAATGCTAATTTAGATTACATGTGCATTTTGATTAAAAAACAAACAATCAAACAACACAATTTTATATTTATTCTTGATTACTTTCAGTTGCAGGATCTCATTTCGTGGACTTCATTTTGCTAATTCATGTGCAGAATTCCTCCATTATTTCCAGACATATCTTCATTACTGTATGTGGTGGTTTTACTCTAGTGGGCAGCCGAGCTCCACCACAACCACTCTCTCACTCCCCCCCCCTCCTCAAAGAGGAAGGGGGAGAAAATACAACACAAAGAGCTCGAGGTTTGAGATGAGAATGATTTAATTAAAGGGAAAAGGAATGGGGAGGAAAAGAAACAGAAGAAACAATAAGGCCACATGGAAGCACAGAGAGAAAGAAAAAAAGTTATTCTCTACTTCCCATCAACGAGCGATGTTCGGCCATGTCCTGGAAAGCAGGGCCTCAAAACGCATAGCGGTTGTTCAGGTCAGGACAGCCCCCTCCCCCATGACAGCCCCCCCTTTTTATTGCTGAGTATGACATCAGGTGCTACGGAATATCCCTTTGGTTGGTTCAGGTCAGCTGCCCTGGTGATGTCTCCTCCCCATCACTTGCCCACCCCCAGCTTGCTGGCTCTTGGGGGCTTGGAGGGAGTCCTGATGCTGTGCCAGCACTATGCAGCAATAGACACAACACTGGAGTGATACCAGTGCTGTTCCAGCTACGAGTGCAGAGCACAGCACTGTGTGGGCTGCTGCAGGGAAAGGTGACTCCATCCTAGACAGACCCAACACACTGTACCCCACAAAAAAAAAAAAAAAAAAAAAAAAGGTTTTGGTAAAGGATTGGAAAAAGAAAACAATGACCGGGAATAAGTAGCACATTTTATGCTAGGATACCTCTAAAAAGAAAAACATATTCAGAACATGAGCATAAATATCCATAACTGATGCACAGAATTAGTCAAATTCTTAATCAGGTTAGCTGGATTAAAGACTTAGATTAGAAGAGATTGAATTAGGATACATCTAGAAGAGATTAAATTAGGACATATAGCATTAAACCAAATTGTGTGATATCATGAGTTAATAATTAATGTTTGAATAGATCTTTTTAATATTAGATATGTTGCCTTTAATTACATCAAGAACATATGACAGTGAATCAAAAAATATCAAGAGAAAATCTAAGAAACTAAATTTTAACAGGAAAGTAAGAACTGATATTGATTCATGTAGGCATTGTGCATGCTTAAGATATTCTGAAAGGAAAAAAAAGAAATCGGAAAAGTCTGGATACATAATTTTGCATATTTTTTTTCCTCACTTAATATTTAACCATTAAAACATCCTCTATTTAACCAATCATAAAAATAAATAAATAAATAAATAAAAATAAAATAAAATAAATAAAATAAAAGTAAAATAAAATAAAATAAAATAAATAAAAAAGTAAGATTTGCCAGATGTTAGAAAAACTTTGTACCTGTGTAATACACACAGACTTGCAGAATCTTGGTTTTAGGAGTGCTTCATAGAATCACAGCAGTTTAAGTGAGGCAGTATTTTATTTTACAGCTTTTAGCAAGATTTCACACACACAAAAAAAAGTTCAAATACTGGTATACAGGGAGCAGGAAATCAGGAGCCCCTCTTAACACACAAAACCAGACACCTAAGCATTGGGAGCGCTTAAAGATAACTAAACTGCAATGCCAACATAGGCAATGGTGTATAAGAAATAATGGTGGGACTGCCACGAATTTAAAGGCAAGGACTCCATTTCTCACATATGCCAAATTATAATAACTGTCTTTCATCTGTCCTGAACAAAAATGTGATGCAATTTACAGTTTACTAATCCCACTGATCATTTGTTTCATTTGCAATGATGAAAATGGATAGCTGTTTGTAAGGAAAAAGGACAATATTCCAACTCTGGAGAACATGACATTAAATCAACAATTGATATCAGTGGAACTTACTAAATAAAAAAAGGGCATGGAAAAGGAAATGATCTTTCTGTATTCACTTATTGCTTATTACTTATATATCCCTTCACATGTGCTGGAGCCTCTGAATGGGTTTAGCAGAGAGATTCTGGAAAGTGCAATATTATAAAAGTAATACAAATCCAAGTTTTAAAAGAGCTGTGCACCAAAGCTCCCATTCAGTTCTGGATGTTCTTATTTTGAGTGTTAGGCTGTCCTGGTTTTGGCTGGGATAGAGTTAATTTTCTTCATAAGGGCTGTTATGGAGCTGTGTTTTGGATTTAATAGGAAAATAATGCTGATAACACACTGATGTTTTAGTTTGTTGCAGAGCAGTGCTTGCACAGAGCCAAGGACTTTTCAGCTTCTCACGCTGCCCTGTCAGGGAGGAGGCTAGGGGTGCACAAGAAGCTGGAAAGGGTCAGAATGAGGACAGCTGACCCAAACTGGCCAAAGGGATGTCCCATACCGTATGGTGTCATGATCAACAATAAAGCTGGGGGGAGCTGGCAAAGGAGGCTACTGTTGTGCTTGGGGACTATCTGAGCATCTGTTGGCTGGCGGTGAGCAATTGCCTTGTGCATCACTTGTTTTGTGTATTCTTTTTGTTGTTGTTGTTGTTATTGTTGCTTTTTTTTCTTTTTTTTTTTTTTTCTTTTTCCACCTCCTTTTTCTTTCCTATTCAACTCTCTTTGTCTCAACCCACAAGTTTTATGACTACAGGGTGGGGGAATGAGCAAACAGCTGCATGGTGTTTAGCTGTCTGCTGGGTTAAACCACAATATAGGCTCTTGGGTTTTTATGTTTATTTTTACTTTGCCTTTTAAGCTGATTCCTAAATAATTTTACTTTGTTTGTTTGTATGTTTGTTTGTTTTTAAAGCCTGATGAGATAGAACAATCTGTAGAAAATCTGTAGAAAAAGCAGATTCAGGGCACTACCATCTGTAGATGAGGATATTGGCTAAGATATGTACATTTCAACAAGTAGACTGATGTAAGAAAAAAAGAGGTTACAGTTATTTTTGAAAAACATGTCTAATAGGGACCATATCATCCACAAATTCAACTTTTCTGTAGGACTGAAAACAAGACAAAACAAAACAAAAATAATCAACCATTGTAATGTTTAACTTCAAGTCACCACTCTAAAAAAAAAAGAGTTAACTTCTTAAAAAAAAAAAAAAAAAGAAAGAGAAAGAAGAATAAAAATTAAAAGGAGCAGGAGCAGCCAAAAGTGTAAAAATCTGATGATAGTATGAGTAGTCTTTCAAGACCAGAGAGTAAATGTATGATACTCATCAAAAAAATCTTTAAGAGGACTGAGAAAACAAAGATTTACTAAAGCTTTACTCTGATTAACTGTCAAATTAAAGGAGATGTTAGAAGTTAAAAAAAAAAAAAAAATCTGTCAAAAAAAAGGAAAACATGTCCAGATGTATAAATGAAAAAAATATATATAAATAAATAAAAAGAATAAATTTTGGCAAGACAAATGTAAATCCATCATGAAACTATGGGTCTTTTTTTTAGAACAACTCATTAAAGCCAAAATAACTAATGATGAGCTTTTTTTTCAAAGACATCAGAAGCAGAACATATTCAAAATGCTACAAATAGGTTAAAAAGAGATATTTCCAACTTGACAGAGAGAAAATAAGAAAGGCTATTTAAAATCATAATATTGTAGAGAATTAAACATATAATATTTGTGAATAAGAGATGATTATTTTGATTATTTCTCAATAAAAATCTTGGGAACATCAAATAAAAATGAAATATTCTCACAATTCAAAGTAATATATTAAAGATGACAGATATGAAAAAGGTGTTAACACAAAAACTAATACATGGAAAAGCCTAACAGAAGTTGTTAAATACAAAATAGTGATAAAATTTGGTTCATCTCATGGACTGATCAGCCATTTACCCTCTGATGATGGTAAACAGCACTGTATGCATATTTATGCATGTGTCACTAAGTACAGGATACAGGTACAGGATCTAGAGTATGGGTTTAGATGAATGAAGAGTTCATCTGATTTAGGAAAACCACAGAATCTTTTCACAGATTTTAATCTTCAGTTTTTTAAACCATCTACCACCTTAACAGAACCTTTATTATACATAATAATTTGACCTAGACATCAACAGATGCAACAGATTAACTGAACAAACTGTAGTTTATTGCTTCTTTTTGACATTAACTAATATTATTTATCTGAACATGAATAAATATCATATATTCCTACAAATACTTAAATCTCATAGTTTCATCCAGGGTTCCTTTTATAGTCAATGGAGTAGTTAAGTACCTGCTGATGTAAATTCCAATCCAAAAAGGGGTTCTTAAGTCAGATGAATCACCCTCTACATCTTTTAAATTTTCTTTCCAAATTCTTCTTTCTCTTTTCACAAGGAGACCACAGAGCCGTAGCTAGGCTACTAGACTATAAGCTATTAGAGGTGTATCAAGAAGGATTACAGAGCCCTGGGAGCAGCAGTAAAGGACACATCAATGCAGATAGTTTTTTCATTAATCCTCCCAGTCAAATGGAAGCGGTTTGAAAAGGCCATTTTAATCTGGCACAACAAGAGATTGTTCAAGGACTGGTGCCACAGACAGGAGTTTGGCTACTCTCTTTGATAAACCTGGTCTGCTGGGAGCAGATGGGGTCCACTTCTCAGAGAATGGGAAGAACATTTTGGTCAAAGGCTTGCTAAGCTGGTGAAGAGGGTTTTAAGCTAGAATTGTTGGGCGAGGGGAATCTCAGTCCATCCCACTCCTCTCAGTTTGATGACAGTGTCAGTGATAGATGCCCAGAGCCTGGAGAAATATAATGGGTCAGTAGGAGAGCACCTGATGAGCAGCACAAAGGAATTCAAACACTCCAGTTTCAAAGGAATTCAAACACCATCAGCTTCATTAGGGGCCCAACTTAAATGTCTCTATGCTAAATCTTGTAGCGTGGAGAATAAATGAGGAGTTAGAGATGTATGCATGCCTGCAGGGCCATGACCTCATTGGCATTATGGAGATGTGATGGGATGGCTCCTATGTCTGGAGTGCTGGAGCATAAGGATACAGGCTCCTTAGGAAGGACAGGCAGGGGAGGCGAGGAGGGGTGTTGCCTTCTATGTCAATGATAAGCTGGAGTGCATGGAGCTTGGCCTGGGGATGGATGAGGAGCTGACCAAGAGTTTATGGATCAGGATTAAAGGGAGGAGAGGGACAGATAACGTTATAGTGGGGGTCTGCTACAGGCCACCTGACCAGGAAGACTGAGTGGATGAGACCCCGTATAAACAGATAGGAGCAGGTTCATGTTTGGCCCGGTCCTCATGGTGGCCTCAGGGTGGTCCTTCAACCACCCTGATATCTTCTGGAGGGACAGCACAGCAGGGCATAGGGAATCCAGGAGATTCCTGGAATGAGATGATGATAACTTTTTCTCCAAATGATAGAGGAGCCAATGAGAAGAGGTGCTGTGTTGAACCTCATTCTCACCAACAAGGAGGTGCTGGTGGGGAATGTGAAGGTGAAAGGCAGCCTTGACTGCAGTGGCCGTGAAATGGTGGATTTTAGGATCCTGAGGGCAGTGAGGAGGGCACACAAAAGGCTCATTATCCTGGACTTCAGGAAAACAGATTTTGCCCTCTTCAGTGATCTGCTTGGTAGAGTACCATGGGAGAAAGCCCTGGAGGGAAGAGGTACCAAAGAAAGCTTATTAATATTCAAGGATCACCCCCTCCAAGCTCAAGAGCAATGCATCCCAACAAAGAGGAAGTCAGGCAAAAATGGATTTCCTTTTAGCCACACATACCAAGTCTCAGAAGGCAAAGGCAAAGGGACTGGGAGAATGAAGAACTGTAGGAGAAGATCAGATTTGAGACCATCTAAGGAACCTGAAGGTACACAAGTCCACGGGACATGATAAGATATAGGGTCGTAAAGGAGCTGGCAGATGTAGCTGTTAAACCACTCTTTTTCATATTTAAGAAGTAGTGGTGGTCTTGTGAAGTTCCCAGTAATTGGAAAAAGGGATACATACACACACACGGACACACACCACTCAAAAAGGAAAAAAAGGAAGACCTGGCGAACAACGGGCCAGTCAGTCTTACCTCTGTGCCCATGAAGATCATGGAGCAGATCCTCCCAGCATCTATGTTAAGGTACAAGGAAAATAAGGAGGTGATTAGTGACAGCCATCATGGCCTCACTGGTGGCAAACTGTGTCTGACAAATCTGGTGGCCTTCTTCAACAGGGTTACAGCATAGGTAGATAGGGGAACTGACATCATTTAACTGGACTTGTGTAAAGCATTTGAGGCAGCAACTGTCTCCACCGGTGATATTCTTATCTCTAAATTGGAGAGACATGGATTTGACAGATGGACCACTCAGTGGGTAAGGAATTGGCTGGATAGTTACACTCAAACAGTTGCAATCAATGACTCAATGTCCAGGTGGAGACTAGTAACAAGTGGTGTTCCTCATGGGTCAGTACAGGTGCTGTTTAACATCTTTGCTGGCGACATAAGCAGTGGGATTGAGCTCACCCTCAGCAAGTCTGATGATGACAACAAGCTGTGTGGTGTGGACAACACGCTGGAGGGAAGGGATGCCATCCAGAGGGACCTGGGCAGGCTTGAGAGGTGGGCCTGTGTGAACCTTATGAGGTTACACGAGACCAAGTGCAAGGTCCTGCATCTGGGTCGGGGTAATCCCAAGCACAAATACAGGCTGGGTGGTGAATGGATTGAGAACAGTTCAGAGGAGAATGGCCTGGAGAAGTTGGTTGATGAGAAGCTCAACACGAGCCGGCAATGTGCAGCAATGTGCAGTATTCAGAAACAACTGTATCCCGGGCTGCATCAAATGAAGTATAATCAGCAGGTCAAGACAGGTGATTGTCCCCCTCTACTCTGCCCTTTTGAGGCCCCACTTGGAGTATTACATCCAGGTCTGGGGCCCCCAGCACAAGAAAGATGTGAACCTGTTACAGAGGGCCATGAAGATGATCAAAGGGCTGGAACACCTCTCCTATGAAGACAGACTGAGAGAGCTGGGAATGTTCAGCCTGAAGAAGAGAAGGCTCCAGGGAGACCTTCTTCCAGTACCTAAAGGGGGCCTACAGGAAAGCAGGAGAGGGACTCATTGTGAGGGAGTGCAGTGATAGGACAAGGTGTAGTGGCTTTAAACTAAAATAAGATAGATTTAGATGAGATATTCGGAATAAATTATTTACTTGGAAGGTGATGATGCACTAGTACGGGTTTCCCAAAGAAGTGGTTGGTTCCCTATCCAAGGCCAGGCTGGATGGGTCTTTGAGCAGCCTGGTGTAGTAGAAGGTGTCCCTGCAGGGAGGTTGGAACTTTATGATCTTCAAGGTTCCTCCCAACCCAAACCATTCTATGATTGTATAATTTTACCATTAGACTCCTAAGTTAAGGTAGGTAAACCTCTGTGAATATCTGTCACAATTAAAGGCAGCAAGTGTACCAGTGCATTGATCATTGCATTTAGATCCTTATAAGGAAGGAAACTATACAACTGAATACTGCCAAAATTGCCAGATGCATGATAAATCCAGTAACACTTGAAAATTCTCTCTGAGTTGTTACTTAGCATTATTAACATAACAAAAATGAAAACAAAAATATTTTTTTCTTGAATATTTTCCCTTTTACTGTAGCACAAGTTCCCAAATATTCTCTAGACAGGTCAGCTGAATTTTACCACATTGTCTCACTGAAACCACAGGGGACCTTTCCTAGACTTTCACAGATTCACAGATTCACAGATTACTCTAGGTTGGAAGAGACCTCAAGATCATCGAGTCCAACCTCCGACCTAACACTAAGTACTCCACTAAACCATATCCCTAAGCTCTACATCTAAACGTCTTTTAAAGACCTCCAGGGATGGTGACTCCACCACCTCCCTGGGCAGCCCGTTCCAATGCTTAATAACCCTTTCGGTAAAGAATTACTTCCTAACATCCAACCTAAAACTCCCCTGTCGCAACTTTAGCCCATTCCCCCTCGTCCTGTCACTAGGCACGTGGGAGAATAGACCAACCCCCACCTCTCTACAGCCTCCTTTCAGGTAACTGTAGAGAGCGATGAGGTCGCCCCTGAGCCTCCTCTTCTCCAGGCTGAACAAGCCCAGCTCCCTCAGCCGCTCCTCGTAAGACTTGTTCTCCAGACCCCTCACAAGCTTGGTCGCCCTTCTCTGGACTCGCTCGAGCACGTCCATGTCCTTCCTGTAGCGAGGGGCCCAAAACTGAACACAGTACTCGAGGTGCGGCCTCACCAGAGCCGAGTACAGGGGCACAATCACTTCCCTCGACCTGCTGGCCACACTGCTTCTTATACAGGCCAGGATGCCGTTGGCCTTCTTGGCCACCTGAGCACACCGCTGGCTCATATTCAGCCGACTATCCACCAATACTCCCAGGTCCTTCTCGGCCAGTCAGCTTTCCAGCCACTCATCTCCCAGCCTGTAGCTCTGCTTGGGGTTGTTGCAGCCCAGGTGCAGGACCCGGCACTTGGCCTTGTTGAACTTCATGCAGTTGACCTCAGCCCATCGCTCCAGCCTATCCAGATCCTCCTGCAGAGCCTTCCTGCCCTCGAGCAGATCGACACACGCACTTAGCTTGGTGTCATCTGCAAACTTACTGAGGGTGCACTGGACGCCCTCATCCAGATCATCAATAAAGATATTAAAGAGGACCGGCCCCAGTACCGAGCCCTGGGGGACTCCACTAGTGACCGGCCTCCAACCAGATTTGACTCCATTCACCACAACTCTCTGGGCCCGGCCATCCAGCCAGTTTCTAACCCAGCGAAGCGTACGCCAGTCCAAGCCCCGAGCAGCCAGTTTCTTGAGGAGAATGTTGTGGGGAACGGTGTCAAAAGCCTTACTGAGGTCAAGGTAGACCACGTCCACAGCCTTTCCCTCATCCACCAAGCGCGTCACTTGGTCATAGAAGGAGATCAGGTTCGTCAAGCAGGACCTGCCTTTCATAAACCCATGCTGACTGGGCCTGATCACCTGCTTGCCCTGCAAGTGCCGCGTGATGACCCTCAAGATAATCTGCTCCATGAGCTTCCCCTGCACTGAGGTCAAACTGACAGGCCTATAGTTCCCCGGGTCTGCCCTCCGGCCCTTCTTATAGATGGGCGTCACATTGGCTAGCCGCCAGTCAGCCGGGACCTCCCCCGATAGCCAGGACTGCCGATAAATGATGGAAAGCGGCTCGGCCAGCTCCTCCGCCAGTTCTCTCAGTACCCTTGGGTGGATCCCATCCGGCCCCATCGACTTGCGCACATCCAAGCTCCGTAGTAGGTCGCCAACCATTTCCTCATGGATAGCGAAGGCCACATCCTGCTCCCCATCCCCTTCCACCAACTCAGGGCACTGGGTGTCCGGAGAACAACCGGTATTGCCGCTAAAGACTGAGGCAAAGGCGGCATTAAGCACCTCAGCCTTTTCCTCATCCTTAGTAACTAGGTTTCCCCTCGCATCCAGTAAAGGATGGAGATTCTCCCTAGTCCTCCGTTTCGCGTTGATGTATTTGTAAAAGGATTTTTTGTTGTCTTTAACGGCAGTAGCCAGATTGAGCTCCAGATGAGCTTTGGCCTTTCTAATTTTCTCCCTGCACAGCCTCGCTACATCCTTGTAGTCCTCCTCAGTGGCCTGCCCTTTTTTCCAAAGATTATAAACCCTCTTTTTTCTGCTAAGCTCCAGCCGCAACTCTCTGTTGAGCCAGGCCGGTCTTCTTCCACGCCGGCTCATCTTTGGGCACGTGGGGACGGACCGCTCCTGTGCCATCACGATTTCCTTCTTGAGGAGCGCCCAGCCTTCCTGGACTCCTCTGCCCTTCAGAACCGCCTCCCAAGGGACTCGGCCAACCAGCGTCCTGAGCAGCTCAAAGTCAGCCCTCCGGAAGTCCAAGACAGCAGTTTTACTGGTCCCCTTCCTGGCCTCGCCAAGAATAGAGAACTCTACCATTTCGTCGTCACTCTGCCCCAGACAGCTTCCGACCACCACATCTCCCACCAGTCCTTCTCTGTTTGTGAAGAGAAGGTCTAGCGGGGCACCACCCCTGGTAGGTTCACTGACCAGCTGCGTCAGGAAGCTATCTCCCACGCTCTCCAGAAACCTCCTAGACTGCTTTCTCTGTGCCGTGTTGTGTTTCCAGGATATGTCCGGGAAGTTGAAGTCCCCCACGAGGACAAGCGCCGACGATTTTGCAACTTCTGTCAGTTGCCTATAAAACTCCTCATCCGTCTCCTCATCCTGGTTCGGCGGTCTATAACAGACCCCCACCAGGATGCTAGCCTTGCCGGCCTTCCCGCGGATCCTAACCCACAGGGATTCAACCTTATCATTCCCAGCCTGGAGTTCCACAACATCAAAAGATTCTCTAATGTAGAGAGCCACGCCACCACCCCTTCTGTGCTGCCTGTCCCTCCTGAAGAGCCGATAGCCAGGCATTGCAGCACTCCAGTCGTGGGAGCGGTCCCACCACGTCTCCGTGATGGCAACCAAGTCGTAGCCTGCCTGCTGCACAATGGCTTCCAGCTCCTCCTGTTTGTTACCCATGCTGCGTGCATTAGTGTAGATGCACTTCAGCTGGGCCATCGCCTTCTTCCCCGGCCTAGCCATTGTTTCCCCCGGCACAGCTCCAACAAGCCTTGTTTGAGCCCCGTCCCCCTTCTTACCTAGTTTAAAGCTCTCTCTATGAGCCCCGCTAGCTCCTGGCCTAGGATCCGTTTTCCCCTTGGAGATAGAGACCCATCTGGGGCCATCAGGCCGGGTGCCGAGTAAAGCTCCCCATGGTGAAAAAACCCAAAATTTCTATGCTGGCACCAGCCTCTGAGCCACCTATTAACCACATGAGCTTTCCGTGTCCTCTCCGTGCCTCTCCCTTCCCCCGTAGGGATAGACGAAAACACCACCTGCACTCCCGCTCCCTCCACCAATCGTCCCAGCCCCCTATAGTCCTGTTTGATGGCCCTGAGGCTTCTCTTTTCAACATCATCGCTGCCAGCCTGGACTATCAAAAGCGGGTAATAGTCAGAGGGGTGAACCAGGTTTGGAAGCTTCCTGGTAACGTCTCTGACCCTGGCCCCAGGGAGGCAGCAGACTTCCCTATGTGTGGGGTCAGGCCGACAAATAGGGCCCTCCGTTCCCCTGAGGAGGGAGCCGCCCACAACAATCACCCTTCTTTCTTTCTTGGTGGAGGCAGTCCTGAGGCGTGGAGTCAACTTCCTCACCTCAGGCATCCTCCCGGGTAGGCTTCCTACCTCATCCTCACCCACGGGTCTCTCGAGCTCCAGGGCCTCAAACCTATTGTTCAAGGGCACCTGGGAAGGCGGCGCCGGCAGGGGAGGGCATCTCCTGCGAGGTCGAGCAGGGACCTGCCTCCATTCCTCCTCAACTCGCAGGTCCCCTCCCTCTGCCCGATGGCAACAGGGCAGGGGGTCCACCCCCCTTTGGGGCGTCTCACCCTGGTCCCTCTCCCTCCGGTCCTGCAGGGAGTTGCTCCACCAGTCTATCTCCCGCTCGCACTCCCTGATATCCCTCAGCCTCTGCACCTCTTCCTTGAGTTCCGCCACCATGCGGACCAGGTCGTCCACCTGCTCGCACCTCACGCAAGCAGTCTCCCTGCCTCCCGCCGATGGCAGCAAGAGGCTCATACACTCCCCGCATCCGGAGACCTGAACTGCCGCATGTTTGGACGGGCAGTCGGTCTGGGTGTGCACTGACTTCCTAGAGAAGGCACCGTGCCTGGTGGAGACCATTGTAGCCCAGCTGACAGGAGAGTGCCGTTAGAGGAATTGTCCCTATGGGCGGGTGTGAGCGCTCCGCCCTGCCCGCGCTCACTGCCTCGCTAACTGCCGCGTCACTCCCACCGCGTCGCTCCCTGTTCGCCGCGCTCCTGGTCGCTCGCGCTCCCTAAGGGCTGCCTTTGAACGGCCGGGGGGAGGAGCTGTTGCTGACGCTGCTGGCCCCGCCTACGCCTCGTCAGCCTCCCTCACGAGGGCTGCCGGTGCTTGGCGGCTCCCTCACGTAGGCTCGATGCCCGAAAAATAGCCCTGCCTGTCCCGATCCCGCGCTCCGCTGCAGCGCACGTCTGCCCCGGAGCCGGTCGCCTCGGCAAGTGCACTTGTAATTACTCTATGTGTCTACCTCTACTAGAATCAAACTTCTTACCATCAAAAAAGCTCGAAGATAACCTCTGCACTACAAGTAAAAACTTGTTTGTCTCACCATCCCTTAAAACTTTGTAGTAGTTCATCACTTTTCTGATAATCTTTATTCATTAGTTAAAGGAATTGAAGGTGTTGTTAGCTGACATCACACCATGGGTTCCATAACTGAATGAGAAAATATTTGCTCTGCAAGTAAAACATTGGGAAGGACTCACTGGATTCAACATTATTAACATGAAAGACAAGAGACTTAAAGGTTACTTTTCTTTCCTAATCTAGCTACCCAATACCTGGCCTTCCTCTGATGCACTCTGCACACTGTTTTAACAACTAACCTCTAATTTATATGGACTTTATTAGAGAAAGATAATTTTCACTCTTTTGGTTCTGAATGTCTCTTCACACTGTGTGAATAATGAGAAATAGTTTGATTCCATCTTGTTAACAAAACAGACTTGGTTATAGCCCAATTGTAGCCCAGGTTATAGCCCAGGTTGCAGCTTAAACTGCAACCTTGATGTCTGAACTTTTCCAAATGCTGTGAAAATACATTTAGACTCAGATTTTAAGATCATCTCATTTTGATAAAAAGTTTTTCTGTTTTGTTTTAATGTAAAGAACAATCTTTAAAATTTCAGGTTAGATATCTAACCTGAAACATTGAGGCTGCTTTGTTGACAAGTCCCGGTCCATAATGCAACCTACTTAGAGGAAACGGAGATTCTTAATCACAAGATATATTTCTAATAACCTTAGATACTGAAATTATCAAAAAGACATTAAAACCAAAATTTTACACCTTTTTCCTCATCCATATATAGGGTGCTTTTTATGTCTTTAAAGACAATGAATAATCAGTAACAATAGAGCTGTATTGTCTTCTTCCTAAAGATGGTTGTTATTCTGTGTATTCATGTGTACTTGTGGCAGAGATTTTCTTTCCTTATTCACATAGAGATTAGAAGGTATTTTTAATTAAAATGATTACTGTTGTGGTTACATTATTGAGTAATATTTTGGGATAAATATGTTCAGTGTTACAAGTGTAATTCTACTTTTCATCTTAATGCTAAATAATATTTATATAGTTCAACCTTAAACTGTGTAAAATTGGACCTGATCCCAACTGCTAGAAGGTGTTGTTTTTAAAACAAGGCTAAGCAAGCACAGAAGTTTATATGAAGATACAGATTTGATTAGCATTCAGACAAAACAAGTTCAGCCAGGTTGGCTCGTGCAGTTTTTCCAGTCTGACTCCAGTGACTTTCTACTGCATTGACCTTTAAATAGGGACTGTATTTTGTTACATCCTATATTGCTTTTGAAAGAAAGAAATAGGGTGATATGATACAGTGTGCGTCATAATGGTTGTTATCATACATTCAGCAATTTCTTACAGACTTTTGCATTGGAGCCAATTTATTAATCATCATAACAGAGCTTATTAGAAATTAAAAAGAAATGTTAACAAACAAAAACAAACTATGACAGTCTGTCTTTTTTAACACCTGTCCCTAGGAATATTCAAAATACTCATCAGTTTAGCATCTCCCTTCTTGAAAGACACCAAGCTGAAGCAGTGGTGCAAGAATCATGTATAAAACTCTACTGGATCAAAGCTAATGCAGTGAGTATTAGTATGGCATTTTCATAGTAGTCTGAAATCTCTACTTCAACCATGAGAAACTAGGCTTCATGCAGAATATCATAGATTCCACTATTAATATGATAATATATAGAAAAATTTCAAACCTAGAAAACCATGTAAACACAGTAAAGGTAACTAAGTGTATGCTGAAACAAACAAACAAAACAAAAGACAACAACAACAACAACCAAAAACAAACAAACAAAAAAACAAACATGCCATTAACAATGTGCTGCCCAAAAATAATGAAGACATTCCCACTGGAATGCACAACTGGAAAAAAAAATCAAAACCAAGAACCTTAAGTTGCCTGTCAGTGGTGCAAAAAGCCATCTGTGCCAGTTTTTCATCTGTTTGAGATTAAACACTGTCCGAAGCTAATCCTACCAAATACTGTAATGGAGCACTAGACAGGATGCACTATCTTAATGTTTCAGATTGGATGGGGCTTTAAGCACCCTGGTCTAATGAAAGATGTCTCTGCTGGGGGGATTGGAGTAAGTGGTCTTTAAAGGTCCCTTCCAACCCAAAGCATTCTATGATTCTATAAAAGAAACTCTTCCAGGAAAAAGACAAACAGATGTAAAATAATAACTCTTTTTTTTTTTTTTTTTTTTAATCACAGTCCAAGGGAAAACTAAGAAGATTTATGCCATTGTACTCTTTGATAAAGAGCCAGAATGAAAGTCAAATTCCAATGTTATTACTAAAAGGGTCTCACCCAGAGGTAAAAAGACAAAGAAAAGATGTGTCCAGGATATTTTATTTCATGCCTCAACTACTGCCTATTCCTTCCACCCGGTCTTTCAAAAGTCATGTCATTGTTTTTATCTTACCATTTATTTTGTTTATCTGTTGAATTCTGTTTAATTATATTGCAGGAGGTCTAGAAGCCCCAAGAAATGATCAGAACTGCACCATGTCATTGCTACAGAAATACAAACCAGGGACTTCAGTGGGTTTTATCTATCTAACTTAGGCACCTAAGATTTAAATGTGTTCATCTGATCTGGTTACCTGTCACTTGTCCCATAATCAGAAGGAGGAAACTATTCCAAGACATGATTCTCATCATATATCTAAGCTGTTTTCAATGTTTACTTAAGAATGGGATATTTATTGCCTAAACATACTTATTTGACTTATTGACTACAAATCAGAGTACATCTCTATATCACAGAATCACAGAATCATTGAGGTTGGAAGGGATCTCCCATCCAACCCCATGCTCGAGCAGGGACACCTAATCTGAATTGTTCCTTGAGAGCAAATCATGAATATCAATTACAAATAATTAAATAATAATAATCCATCATAAGCTCTAGATCATTAGATCTATGGTTCAATAACTAAAAGCCTCATTCTGGCCCAGAACTGTATAGCATAAGATAACACTATTACCAACATCCTGTATACAGCCTGTATGGCTCCGTGTGGGCAAGAAACAAATTTAGATCAATACCTACAATTGGCATCAATATCCCAATTCCTGTCAAGACTGCAGCAATAAGAATCCTATTGTGTAGAGCATTGAAAATATGCTTTCCAAATGCACTATTGACAAAAGAGTGGGACATAATAAGAAATTAAATGAAGCTGAATAAATACTTGCATTGAATGTTAGACATCAAAAATGCATTAGTTGAAAACACTAAGCAAAAGAAACAACAACAAAAAAAAACAACCAACACACAGGCATCGCCAGTGTGAAAACAGTGGGTTTTATAATTATTATTATTATCATTATTTTGTTTGTTTGTTTGTTTGTGACACCCAGTGTGTCATCATTAGAATCTAATTTTTGCATGGATGTTTTGTTTGTTTAGAAAAACAACAAACTCATCATACCCATTATGACTGGAATTTTCTAAATCTTGTGTGCTCCAGTCCTAGCTGTTTTAATCAAGAAATAAGTGCAGGCTCTGTAGAGAAAAGTAGGGATAATAAAAGAAAGGTCAGGGACTTTGGGAGATTGAAAGGAGAGATAGATGTGCTAAGAACAGAATAACATCAGAAAGTTAATATTTCCCCTAGAACAATGTGTGGACATCAGCTACCATTTGAATGTCATGGTTATCCAGCAACATATTCTGAGGATTCTGGTTATTTTGATTATTCATATAAAATTGATTTTAAATAATTTCCCGAGTTATGTATGTTGAGATAAATACCTATACTTACTGTGGAAATGGAAATTAAGATAAAGAAGCAAATTTCTATGAAGGTTTGAGCAACTGGAAACTATAGTCATTAATTGAACTTCTTTCCTCTGTGTTTCCCTGTTCGAAGTTTTCTTATGATCATCATTATTTAATTTTCTTGTTGTGCAGTGCTAAAGGGCATCAATTCACAACACTTGTAACTGTAAATATCAGCTGCTGTATGTTTTAAGATACCTTTGAATCTAAAAGTTTTCCCACATCATAATGAGAAACAACAAGTGTGTGAAATGTTATAAGAATGGAAAAAAAAAAAGAGTTGTAACAGCGGTGGGTATATTACCACCCTGAGGTTATCATATATTCATTTTAATGTCCACTTCTAACACTAGGATTTTTTTTTACCTTGATTTCTTCTATATGGGAATGTTCTATATTTAAAAACCAAAAGAGAGACAAAAACAATATACAGACAGATGGTAAAGAGCTGAAGACTTCATATTAGAGGCCTGATTCATTTGTGCAGTTCCAACCCATGCTTCAGGGTCCCAGCAAGAGCAGTAACCACAATTGACCTTGTGAGAGTAAAAGTATTTAAACTGCAATCCTTTGCCAGGCAGGTGTGCATCTATGGGGTAGCTATACAAACCGTGACTCAAAACTCACAGATTGGTGGTTGTATTAGGATCATTTAATAAGATTGCTTCAGCTCCTGGTTTCTCCTTTGTAGGATTGCGTCTGTTGGACAAAAACAGTTGATTTTTTTTCATGACTTTTCTCTGCATTAGTGTGTTACCTTAGTTTATCCATAGTATAAACACACACCCTCGCTCCCTAATCATTTTCCCCATCAGTCAGAAAAAAGGAAACACTGTGACAGAGCCTGTGCCTCTGTGAGCTGGACCAGCACAGTGGATTAGGAGATGCTTATTTAAAATCTAATGTTTGTATAAAAATGCCCTTAACTAGATAGAGGAAGACACTGGAGACTAGAACTGGAAGAACTTCTAAATTAAATAAAGCTTCTGGGTTTAGAGAGTGAAAATCAACAGCTTGGTGAAAGAACAGTCCCCAAACAAGAAATTCTGTGCTTTACTGCATCTCTTATTTCCCACTTGTTGCTCCTAAGTCATTCTCCTTTTTACTACTTACATAATTCTTTAAATGGTAAATATATTTTTTCATTCCCAAAGTTCTTCTCATATACAATGACGTGCATGCTCCTTATATTTTCATGATTTACACTGATGATGAGATTGATCTCATCCACCTTGGGAATTTATAGTTTAATTGCCTAAGTCATAGAGTCATAGAACCATAGAACAGCTTGGGTTGGAAGGGACCTTAAATATCATCTAGTTCCAATCCCCCTGCCATGGCTGGGGATGCCACCCGCTAGATCAGGTTGCTCAGGGCCTCGTCCAACCTAATCTTGAACAGCTCCAAGGATGGGGTATCCACAGCTTCTCCAGGAAACCTGTTCCAGTGCCTCAGAGCCCTCTCAGTGAAGAATTCCTCCTAACATCTGATCTAAATCTCCCCTCATTTAGTTTGAAGCCATTCTCTCTTGTCCTGCCATTTTCTGCCAAAGCAAAATGTTGCTCTCCATCTTTATTATACGCCTGCTTTAAGCATTGAAAAGCTGCAAGAAGGTTGCCCTGAGCCTTCTCTTCTTCAGGCTGAACATCCCCAACTTTCTCAGCCTTTCTTCATAGGAGAGGTACTCCAGCCCCCTGATCATCTTCACGGCCCACCTCCGGACCCACTGTAACAGGTCCACATCTTTCTTGTGCTGGGGGCCCCGGACCTGGATGCAATACTCCAAGTGGGGCACCACAAGGACAGAGTAGAGGGGGACAATCACCTCCGTTGACCTGCTGGCCACTCCTTTGTTGATGCAGCCCAGGATGTAGTTGGCCTTCTGGGTTGCAAGCAGGCACTGCCGGCTCCTGTCAAGCCTTTTGTCCACCAGAACTCCAAGTCCTTCTCAGCAGGGCTGCTCTCAATGAGTTCTTCTCCCAGTCTGTACTCATGTCTGGGATTGCCCCAACGCAGGTGTAGCACCTTGCACTTGGCCTTGTTGAACCTCGTTAGGTTCACGTGGACCCAATTCGCAAGCTTGTCCAGGTCCCTTTGGATGGCATCCCTTCGTTCTGTTGTATCAACTGTGCCACTCAGTTTAGCGTCATCTGAAAATTTGCTGAGGCTGCACTAAATCCCACTGTCTATGTTGTTGATAAAGATATTGAACAGTACCAGTCCCAGGACAGACTCCTGAGGGACACCACTTTTCAAAGTCCTCCACCTGGACATAGAGGCATTGACTGCCACTCTCTGGGTGTGACCTTCAAGCCAATTCCTTACCCACCAAATGGTCCACCCATCAAAACCATATTTCTCCAATTAGGAGATCAGGATGCCATGTGGGACTGTGTCAAAGGCCTTGCAGAAATCCAGGTAGATGCCAACTGTTGGTCTTCTCTTGCAAATTGATGCAGTCGCTCCATCACAGGAGGCCACTAGATCAGTCAGGCATGATTTGCCATTGGTGAAGCTGTGCTAGCTGTCTTGGATCACCTCCTTGTCTTGCATGTGTTTTGGCATTACTTCCAGAAGGATCTGTTCCATGATCTTTAAGGACGGTAAGCACAGAAAGACTGGCTCCCCACAGGGCATGCATCCGGGAGGCTCTCCCTGAGTCTGGAACCCTCATGGGGCTCCTTGCAGCCATGTCAGGGCTAGGGAGACACCCAGTTTGGAGAAGGCCATGGGCAGGGGTCCTGCCTGTGGCAGGGCGAGGTACACAGGACCTCCCCATGTGCACCAGGATGAAGGAGGCAACAGAGTTTTGGGAGCGAGGAGTGGTTAGGGAGAGATGGCCCCCGTGCTGGGGGTGGTCAGGACCCCAGGTGAGGGTGAGTGGTCCCTTAGAGAGGGAGGGTCAGGGCTGGAGGAGCAGGGCTGGGGACCAAGGGGCCTCGGAGCTCCTCCATATGCTCCCTGTTCCCAGGGCTCCTGCCTCTTAGTGCTGCTGGCAGAACCGAGTAGGGGCCCTGCATGCGCAGCCGTAGTTGGGCTGCCCTAAATCTCCACTAGTCTCAGCTAGTCAGCATATGGTCCACTGAGTAAAAGGAAAGCCAGAGTCACTAACTTAGACCAGTACTACACATATTCCTAACAATGACCATGTCCAATCCCAAGGAATCTATTAGCAAACTTATTTATTGAGGCCAAGTGGCACAATAGGTTTCATTTTACACTGCTCAAACTGACTCATCTGAAGCAGCTTGTCTCCATCCACAAAACATTGTGCTCGGTAATGAGTGACCCTTATCCTTGTGTGTTTCTCCTGTGAACCTAAAACATTATCTGTCTCTTTTGTTTTATCTATTTCAGAAAGTTTGAAACAATATGAAACCTGTGTTGCAGGTTACCACGTGATGTGTTTATAACACAAAACTCAGGCTCCATTTCATACCTTGAGGCCTGGAAGAAGGGTGTAAGGTAGTGTTTCAGGAATAGCTGTGGAACTCCACATGGCAAAGAGAGCCAAGCCTGGCTCAGTCTTGTCTTGCCTATCTTTCGGGATCAATCCCATCAAAAACTATCTCTAAAAGTATTCCAGTTTTAGTTTGGAAAGAACTAGATGGTGAACAAAAAACATATTCAGAAGTGAACTAAAGTAAATATCCAGGGAACTGAGACCCAAGAGTGAACTATGAAGATCAGTTATTTGATTGTGTAAATCTATCTTGAGAAAATATTCTTTAGGTGTTTCAGGTGAGGTGACATGGATCCCAGCTCTGACCTGACACAAGGGTGAAAAAATATAAACTTCATTTTGTCTAGAATAATCTTTTACATAGAAGCACAAATAAAGGAGTTTCAACTTTGTTTAATGCTGTTAGTTTTGGGGGTTGATTCGACCTTTATCATGGCAATGCACTTTTATACATTGTGGAAAACATCAGAAGGATACAAATATTCTGAAGAGAAACATCTTCTGAAAAACTTAAAAATAATTTGAGGCAGCATTTCAGGGGTTGTAAAAATATATAGCACTGGATACTCTTCAAATACGGACCAAACTTATCAGATATTTCCAAACAATTTCCTGTCTTATTTTTCATGCCATTCTCTGTCCTGAAAGCCACCCCCCCCCAAACAAACAAACAAACAAACAAACAAACAAACAAAACAAACAAACAAAAAACAAAAAAAACAAACAAAAAAGCTATAACTTCTAAGGTAACATTGAAAAAGCATAGAATCTGGGATATTTAGTGCTTTCAAAAATGAAAATATTAAGTAGTTTGAGTGTTTTTAAAATTTTATCAATAGTCTTTGACCCAGAGATCACACACAAAAAAACTAAACATTAAAAATCTATAGAAACTACTTCTCTAAAAACCACACCAACATTATTAACTTTTTTTTTTTCCATTTGTACTCGGTCTTTGCTATGTCTTATCCAGGCATGTGGAAAGATAGTCCCTCTACATAGAGGAAAATGTTGGACTCTTTCTTAACATCCTGAGCAGCTATTTCATCACTATTTGAATGGTCATTATTTATTTTCTGGTGCCCTACTTCTGACAAATTTCTGCTTCATGAGATTCTCTGGGGTATAGATTTATAGGTTTTACTCACTTGAAAATAATTTTCTTTTACTGAATGAGACTGTGGTTTCTATATTTTTCTAAATATTTTCTCTTGAAAGAGGTATCTCACATGGCTGGCACATAAATGTGAATCATTTAGTAACTAATGTATCATAGTAATAATAATAATAACAGTAAATGATGAGAAATGGTAGTAGAAGAATCCAGTATCTTGAAGCCAACCAAACTGCATAAAGACCTGAGTAAACTGGTTTGAGCTCACTGAAGCTGAAGTTGTTTTGAGCAGAAGATTGGACTAAACGACTTCCTTAGCTCCCTTTGTATATGAACTATCCTATGATTTTATGTACCTAAACTGTTTCTTATCATCCATTTGTCTCCTCCAAACATAAAAAATATCAGGAAAATATCATTTCTGTTTAAAAATATATATACAAATGTGGAAAGAAGATATGTATATATACAAATATACAGATAATGCCCTATTCCTATACAGATAAAACTTATTACTAAAGGTTTCTGAAATAAAATTTTATCTTTTTCAGAGTTCGTCAGTGTTCCTCACTTACTGGTAGAATGGTAGAATAAGATTTTTGGTGTGTAAGGAGAATAGTATTTCAGAAACCCTTTCTGTTTCTAGTCCCATGAAAATATATTCACTATGTTTAGTAGGGAAAATAAAAATGAAGCTTACTCAAGAGTTTATTTTAGGATATCAGAGAATGCATTAATCAGAAATTATTTTCATATACCCCTCTCAGGAATGGTCTTAATCTATGATTGTTGTCGATGCTTTTTCAAGGGGTTCAGTTCTTCTAGGTCAGGTATTTTTCACATAGTAACAAAGGCTGAGAGTTGTACTTTTAGTTTGGAGTCATATTCTTACTGTGAAATCAGTAAAAACAGATTATGAGTATTCATTCAAATTCTTTCCTTTTTTTTCTTTTTTTTTTTTTTTTTATTTCTGTCACAGTATGGTTTTGACATGGGAGTATCATTTAGTATGCTATTTAGTATAGCACTAAATCATATTTTGTGCACATTTTCCATTTTCTGGTAGCATTGAAGAGAACAATTTTATGTTTCAAATATAAAATCAATCTTAATGTTAAAGTTTAGCTATATGGGCTTTTTTAATATTTGAGAGCAATCATGCTCTCTGAGGAATCTGTGTACAAACTCAGATCTGAAAGAAAATGGTGGTGTTTTTACAGTATGTGAACACAACCATCTGATTTATAGTTCAATCTGTTAATGCGCTCTGTTATTAGGCCACCTGGCAGTTTTATGCATTGTGAATTTAAAGAGGAGCTCAATGTAACATAAGCTTTACAAGCTGGGGAAATATTATTGAAATGAAACATGAATGAGAACCATTTAAACAATAAAATAATGTGTGTAGACTATATATTTTTCATTTTAGTAAATGCACAGCCTAGGTTTTATTTGCTGAAGTTCAATGAGGTTCTTAGAGATTCCAACGAGGAGACTTTAGTTTCTTTTTATAATACAGGCAATCCTACAGGTTTTGATGTTCACATTAGTAAAATCAAAACCATATCTCTCTATCCCATTAGGGATTTGCAGTTTGGAGAATGATTTAAGGTAATGTTTAATTATTATATATGTTGAAGTACATTAATCAACCAGCGATATCTACATTTATAACTCTGTACCAGAAATTGATAGACACAGGTTTACCAATACATACTCTAAAAGGTCATGAGCTAAACCGTAAAGAAAACCAAGATCATGTTAATAACCAGTTAGTTAAAAGTACGTGTGCATGTGTAAGTATATTTACATTTATAAACAATGTACATACACACACACACAATTTAATTCTATCTCTTTTTTTTGTTTTGGGTCTTTATAGTTCTTGATTTCAAGCTTTCCTTTCAATTGTGATGCTAGAAACTTCCTTTTACTGTTTAAAATGAAATCTGAGCATATACAGATGAACTCAGGGCTGGGGTTTTAAGTACAAGAAGAGTTGGCAGAGCTGCAGATATAAAATAAGCATTCAATTATGCTATAGAATAATAGGGTAGCCCCTCCTCACCTGGCACATAACCCTGAAGGCACCTATGTTTTCCTAGATGCTTATGGGCATGTATACATTCTCTCTGTCTTTCGATTAAACATTTGTTAATTTGTCCAATACCCACAGGAGACCATCTTCATCAGTGTTAAGCATTACAATGAAACCTTGTCTATCATTTGTTATTTTTTCAACAATGCTAAAATAAAGTTAGATTTCTCATTCAGTGGAAGTAGACAAATTACGGTGCCAGGGTGGGACTAACTGGGAACAGGTAGAAAAGCTGCTGTGTCTTCTTAGTGTTTTACTGGTTGTGAACTGGGAATGTTTGTTTGAACTGTAAAAAACTGTATCAAAAACAGGGGTCCAAAGGAATCTGTTCTTCTGAGTCACAGTTCTTTCCCCATGGCTGTGCAGATAAGCACCTCTGTTTACTGAAAGCAAGATGTGAAGTGCTTTATTCAGGAAATTTTGCAAGTATGTTTATTAATATAAATTTCTTAGCACCTACAAATGTGCTCCAAAAGGCACAGGGTAGAGAGAAGTGATTCAGTAGGGAATTAGTGCACTGTTAAAACACCTGTGTTTATCTCCCTGCAACCTTGGTATTTAAACCATATCCAAGGTTTGGTAACTAATCCTGATGTATAGATCCCCAAATTCTTGCCCATGTGACAGCTTATTCTGGAAGGACTCAAAGATTTGGTGAGAACAAAATCTTCCTATTGGAGGGCAAGGCAGGGTTCTCCAAACAGGGTATCATTAGTCCAGTCTCCGTGCTGTATTGATGAGTCTTTATTGCTTCTAGCCCTGAAGGAGAGCTGGGGTGTCAGCAGTCCGTGAACAGGTTTTCTGTATGACATACACCTTTCCCATTCTGCCTAAATTTCTTCTGCTGACCATACACATAACTACCCACATGCGGAAGTCACTGAGCTCTCTGTCATGGTGAGAAAACCCGCAGACCTGCTCACTTTGCTGACCAATCCAGACTTATTTTATAGGACTAGGTCTAGTGCAAATCCCTATCAGAGGGAGGTAATGACATTCGAACCCAAGCTTGGATTGTATTCCACTGTATGTGCAGAATGGGAAGTGAATCCAAATCTTTGATTTCCCAGGTTGGCATGCATTGTTCTAGGTATCACTTACCAAAGTTGTTCTACTTGTACCGAACATTTACATATCCACTGTCCCAGACAGTAGTTCATGCTCTCATCCGAAAGATCCAATTCCTTATTTGAAATAAGATAGAGGAAGCCTAGATTCCAAGTCACTCACATCTTTGATGAATTCTCTTATCACTGAACTGTAAGGTGTTAGGCAAGGATACTATTAATATATATATATATATATATATATTTATTATAAAATGGGGAGAGGCAGACTTCACCATGTGAGAGCTCAGCCCATCTACAAAAGGAATCATTTTTGGCAGTACCTACAGCATTTCCACCAACTACAGATGAAGTATGGGATTACTGAATGTGATACAGAGAGCAAACAAAAAGTAAAAGTTTTACTTCTGCAAGTCCTTAGGAGAGGTCAAAATTATAGTTTATACCATGACCAAGGAGCAAAGCTGAAAGGCCGTCTCTCTTCTTGCATTTCTCTTTTTTTCTAGTGCAAGTATTTGCTCAACTGCAGCTGTTCTAAACTGCTCATAGACCATAAGGGTGAGATCCAGTGCATGAGAATTAGGCATTTCTAGCTAAATTTCAGACATCCAACATGGAATTTAGCTACAGACAGTGTACATTTCAATTTATCTGTCTAAATGTAGGTGTCTTTATTTGAGGTATTTGTCCGAATTCTTCTTGTAGGCAATGAAGTACTACTCAAAAGGCCTAGAACTCCCCTTAAAATGGCTCTACTTTGTTGCCAAAACAGAAATGTCTAGTATTATTTAAAATTACTTAACTTCTTTGTGCAGTGTCTAACTGACACTCCAGGAGAGTATATGTTTTCTATACGTTCTGTGCCTTATCTGACAGTACATATGTCCATCTCAGATACTCTGAGGCATCTCAGATAATACTAGACACTTCTGTTTGGCCAAACAAATTGACCCTTTACTTTTGACCACTTTCTAGATTTCATCAACTGCTTTGACAGACACTTTGCTTACACATAACCAACTATCTTTGCACACCTAAATGTAGGTGTACAGTCTGGAGCTAAATGTCACCTTCAGTGAAACAGTTCTACATAGGTAAATATGTGTAAAATATACTCTTTTAGAAGCAATACTGATTCATCACCTCTGCTCACAATCTGTCTAAAGCTCTTTGAAGAGCAATACTACACTATATGGTTGCTAAAAGCCAGTGGTGGAAAAAGAAGTTCTTAATAGAGAAATTTCACTTGAGTGCCAGCTGAATCCAAAGTGTCAGTACATGGAATCAAACACAGTTAGACCTTACTGTGGGAGAGGTATTCTGAAGCTGTCGTATTTCTTTATGCTCCACAGTTATTTTGGGTTTAGGACAACCACTAAAATGTCAAGGTTTAATCTCTTTCACTAGTGTATTCTAATTAGGGAAAAATTAACACTGTAACTTTTATCTTCTTCATGTCTGCTAGATACCAACAAAATATTCTTAAGCCACTCCTAACCATGTGTCTAGTTTCAGCAAACTAGGAATAAAAACTATTCATCTGAAGCCATATGGTGGTAAACTTCTTAATAAATATTAAGTGTATACAGAAATCAGTTAATGAATATTCCCCAGAAAGTGTTGTTAATGGCTGAAGAGTAACTGACATATTTTGTTGCTACTATTTTTTGGCACCCACCAGAGAAACTGTTTCTGTTTCAATGTCTTTCTTACTTAACAGTATTTTATACTGTATGAATTCAAGGAGCTTTCCTGGCTTGTAGGACAAGAGGACACTCATTTATTTGTGTGTTAGTTTTGAGAATTGTTTACACAGATGGAAGGCTTTACTGTATCACTTCTGTCCTATTTCTGTCTCTGCTTTGCTTTTGTTAATCATAATATGATGCACACAACAATAACAATAAAATTATATCATTATTTCTTCAAAATGAGCAATGTTGAAAAATCTGTTACCATCTTGGTTAATGTCATTAATTGGGACCCTAATTTGTAAGTCTCCAGAATCAGCCAAGATGCAGAAATGCTTAGTTTAGGAATAACCCCCCAAGATCAAGGTTGAAGTAAATAGATAAACATGAGGAAGAGGGCACTGAACTCCCATCATAATACTGAAAGGAAGAACACAGCACCTACTCTGTGAAAACAGAGCATTCCAGTCTCTGCAGTTGTCAGTAAGAGTCACCTTTCACAAGCAGAAAATTAACTCAGCAAGGCTTTTTAAAATCTTCTTTCCTTGTAACAAAGCTGAGTTTAGAAGTTTGAAATCAATGCCTTGTAAAAAGAAACCAAGTGGGTGGCATTTTCCAACCATGAGACATGTCATTACCATTGACCTCACTACTCTTCTTAAATAGTCAGAGAAGGGCAACAAAATTGTCAATTAGATTTGCAGTGAGCAGGAGTCAGCCTTACTTAACTTGTGCTTGCCTGCATAATCATGCATATCTCTCTTCTATATCAGGAGTTGTTCAAGCCTATAATAACTAGGGTTCAACAAGTCTGAACCACCTTCCTCTGCTGATGATACGGAAGTTGTAGATTTGCTACAGATTATTCAGGATTTTTGTAGGCTTGACAGAGTATCATATTTTAAATTCCACTTCTTAGAATTTGTGCTGCAGCTATCAAATAAGAAACAGTGGAAGGAATTGTGTTATTAAGCATGAAGAAAGAAAGAAGAAGGGAACATGTTCCTGGTTTTACTTCTTTAAAGACCATAGGTAGTTTCTTTGTTATTCTGCACATCATAAAACCACCACACTAAATTTTGCATGACCTGCAGTTTCAGCATGGGATAGAGCAAGAGATGGAAAAGATGCTGAAGATGAGAACTGAGCACTATTTGCAGAGCTATAGGCAGACAGTGTTGTGAAATTTGACAGCATTATAACTTCCTTAGCCACACAATCTTAATGTCGCAAATGCACTACATTTACTCAAATGCTTTTAAAATGTTTACACAAGTTAAATTTAAAGCTGATGAAAACACTTATCAACTGTCACATCTGTGCAATGTTTCATCAACATACAGAGTCCACTGTCCACTGTAGAAAAAGGACTTTTTCAAAATCAGTAACTCCTACTGCAATGTTGATGTCTAGCTGCTCCCCAGAGAGAAGCCCTTGTTCAATGTTATGTCCTCCTAAGCTTTCCTTTTCATAATAATAGCCTGTTGCTTCACCTAATCTGCTCAGAATTTTACTGAACTTCCTTGTTTTACAAATGTGTCCTATGGCTGAGTTGCTCTAACAAAAGTCTATGTGGTTCCACATCCCAAATACTGCTCTGGATACCACTGCCAGAAATCTTTGGTGTGCACAGTAGTCTTCTTAAACATTTACAGCTCTGTTCCTCAGCTGTTTGTACAATGATAATAATCTGGCCCACCTTTTTAAAATGAACTTATGTCATAGCATAGATGATGTGGCTATTCATACAGATCAAATATGCAATTCATTAACAGTTCCATGTAGCTGCTAGATTAGGTACCCATGAAGGCCACATTGCATTCTTCTTCTTTTCCAAGACATAGTTAAAGATGTGAGTAGTCTTGAGTAGGATTTGGACCCCCTTCCTCACTTACATTGTCTCTCTTTCACGTCCACCTTGGAGGTTTTTTTACCCTCTCTGTTTTTCATGTGGTTGATCCCCTTTCTGTTGCACTCCAGTCTTCACTGAATAGCTATATGTTAAACATGTTCCTTCCTGCTTTCTTCCATGCCAATTCTCATATACGAGAAGATCTTGTTATACAACACTATATAACACTATAACACTATATATAACACTGTTATATAACACTAATAAAGACACCCCAGGGATCTCTCCTCTTGCCCTTCGTGATATGTGCATGATGGATATGCAGTATCTACTGCTTTTTGTGCTTACTCTTATGGCCCTATTGTTAGGTTGTACTTCCCACTTGTTTGGTCCCCAGTTTTTGACAGTGGAAGCTTGAGAAGACACTAATCTAGATAAAAAACTGAGCTCTGAAGCCCTCTACCACTAAGACTACCTATGCTAGTAATTTCACAGAAAAGAAACACAGGCCAAATTTTTCATTTTCTTTAACACAACAGTTTTCAGATGTAATATTCTCTAGCATATCTCCTGCTTTGCGTATTTTGCCACAGATAGATTTTAAAATACTATAAGACCTTGTTTGCATCAGACTAACATTTTTCAAATGTTATTCCATGCAATTCATCACATTTACTTAAAATACATTTAGTAAAACATAAAACATAACAAAATTAGTCTCAGTTATTTAAAAGTGTATAGCTATGAACTACTACATCACTGGAAGAAATCTCAATTAAGCAGAATTACCATCCCCATTAAGCAGTAGTCATTGCCATTAACTATCATTGGACTTAAATTGTTCCCAGGGAGACGTCCTGATTAAGCGGACTTCCTAGTTTAAGTGTATCTCAATTATATGGAATGTGCTGCATCAGCATTTCATTTTATGAATGCACTGAGAAGACATTTGATTAGGATTTTGAAATGGTTTGTGTGATTGCTATCATTATTGAAAATTTAGATAGGGATGCAAAAAGAACTTTTGGGAATTAGTATTTATGGCAATTAGGAACCTACCTCTTGGACACTTTTAACAATGATTTTTTAGAGTCTTTGGTGTGGTTTGTATTGACCAATTTGGTTCTCTGTGGACGATTAGTTGTGCTTAAGAAGATCTGACAAGACTTCCTGAAAGTAAATCTAGGAACAGGTAAAAATCTAGTATTGAAATCAAATAAATCTTAAGAAATTTGATTTGCCTTTTAAAATTTCTACATGGCTCCAAAGAGATGGTTTTCTGCACATGTGATATTATATTTTAATGCTTGTTCTGAACTTCCCAGTGTCTTCTTATTTCTGTGTAGTTGAACTCAAACATTTTTATACCACAGATGGAAGCATTCTATAGTTTAAACCCAGCCTGAAATAAAGTTGAACCATAAACCAGAAGGTTTAATTGTGGGACCACATTTGCTTCCAGTCAATCTTTATTTGTGGAACAGGAATAGGATTTTTCTGAATTTTTATAGCCATTTGTTAAGAATAGCTAGGTTTTCATTGAAATAATTCTCATTTGCCTGAGTCAGATAAATATGGGATCCAGCATAACACAGAGATCAAATGAGGGTAAGAGAATTATTCTTTTGGGAAATAAAAATGATTATGTGGATATTTTTGAGATATAAATTACTTGTTCCGTTACTTCTATTTCATAAGACTTTATTCTGATGTTCTTAGTTTATGACAATAAAAGAGAAAAGAAACCCACTTTTGAATAATGTTAATATGAGAAAGAATTGGGGACCACTGAGCGTCATAACTATCCCTTCACATATCTTCTAGCCAGGAGTGTAAACTTAACAATGTTTCCCCATGAGTTTGTGTAAACCTAACCATCCTCTGCAAGCTATTGGGAGTTTATTCTAAAGCTATTGACAATTTATTGTGATGAGATAATCAAAATAGAAGACTAAATACATTGCAGATGTTTTATTTTTCCCCTCTGCATTTGAGTACTTCACTGATCTTGTTATGCACAACCATGTTCCAGCTGCACAGATGAAGTCTGCATCACCTTAGAAAAAGGGAGTCCACTTATCCACTAATGCAAGAAGGTATTTATGTTTAATTTCCATTAGTATTAATGGGAGTCACTTAATTCTGCTCAACGTTGGTGAGAAATGCACCTTAAATTTTCAGCTGCTTGAAATAGCAACCTGTGCAATCACACATAAGAGATTATAAATAACGAAACAATAGAAACAAAGCAGGCTCCTAAGGCGAACAAGCACTGCATAGATAGAAGCAGACAATTTTCTCCTCAGCAAGCCTTTCTGCTTAAATCATTTTAGTAAATAAATATTTAACAAGTGACAGAACTTAATTGATGTTTATGTTTACACGGCAGTTAATTTATATTCTGTAAAGCTGAATTCTCCATCCACAATAATGCTTTATATCCTTCCATGGTGGCAGACACCCAAACAGCACAGTTGTGTTTTTGAAGAAAACCATAACAACAAAAAAATGCAGTACTCCAAATACTACATAAGTAAGTCATTACATTTTTTCCTCTCTTCAGCTGTCAGATGTATTGCATTATATTATCAGTTTGATAGATCTAGTGTTATTTCAACATTTACTATTTTACAACAACAAATAGAAAACATATAAGGAAGCTTCGGTAACAAATCTTCCTTAATATGTATGTGAAGTAGACAGTTATTCTAAGAGAAAATATAACTGATGACAGATTTCATTTCAATCTGCTGGTGCTTATTAAGATGTCTACAAAGAAAAAAGCCATATCTGAATACATCTCTTTCCACAAACAAAGGAAAGTTTTAATTGCTTTAATCAGCATTTGCTTTGTCTTTGCAGTGACATAGAAAAACAAGTCAGGTATAATCAGCACATCTTCTAAAGGAAAATTGTAAGCAGAGACTTTGAATGATTTTTGGTATTTGTGTCTAGAACATGGTTAAAGTCTACACTACAGGTGAGATAATTAAAAAAAATAAATAAATTGTCCTAATAAAAAAGATTTTACTTGATTTAATTTTATACCATTTAATATATGGAGAAAGAATGTCAGCATAAATCTGACCAAACCATTCTCCCACAAAACCCTGAAATAAGTGCTGCAGAAGATACACCAGATTTTAGAAATCAGAACACAGCCCAAGGAAACAAAATGCATGCAGCTAAAAAGACAGTAATCAGACACAACCCATGTGAATCAACATGGTTTGGAGCAAGCGATGGCCAAAATCCTTTATTTCTTTCAGCTCATATGCTCTTGATTTTATATCTTGATGATACATGTAGCTCATTCCTTCCCATCAGAGTGAAGATCCAGGAAAGACATTCCTTACTAGTAATAATAAATAAATAAATATATATATAAAAGAAACTACAACCCCCAAACCTCTATTGAGCAGGAAAAGGGAGTTAGTCCTGACATGTAGGAGATAATCAACACCTTCAAGATCAAGTCCCATGAAGGATTCATTATGCAAGTATCTAAACCTGCTAGACAATGTGTTGGTCCTGCTCAAGAGAAGGACCATTCTGTTATTCAGAGCAAGCTTGATTTTACCCAGTGTCGCCACATTTACTTGTCCTTGTAAATACATAACTCTTGCCCAGCATAGAGGAATGTAGAAGATAGAAAAGATTCATGGCTTTGCTTGCCTTTCTGCAACTAAAATATGATTACCCAATGTTAAGCCCCACAAGCCGTTCTTAACTGTGATCTGTGGAGAATTCCTACATGTACTACGTAATGTCAGTGTTTGAAAGCCACTGTTGACTTCCAAGAGGCTATGCTTCCTACAGCATACCGACTGCATTTGCAGAGATGTATGCTTTATGTGAATACTGATTTTAAATGCCTCTGGACACAGTTAGTTGAAGGGACCTTAGTATGTGCAGCAACTCTTAGTCATCATATACTGTGTTAGGTCTGCTTAGACAGTAGTAGGCTAGGTAAACACTCATCTGTTATAACTATGTAACTGGTATAACTGTCTTTATTTTAAATGCATACTCCAAAATGTATTTAATAGAATGTCTTCAATGCACAATAGGATAAGAGGCCCTGCCAGCCCCAGCAGCTCTGATTCCCAGCATAACACTGAGCTTAATATCATGGCTTCCTTCAGACTGCCAAGTAAAGAAATGGTGTGTAGAAGAAGATACCAACATTCATTTAGCTCTTCCAGGTCTTTCTGTCTCTCAGGGAAATGAATTTCTCAGCCTTTACTGAGAAAATTCACTAATCCTACTTTCAAGCTGAAAGGGTAATGAAATGCCTGCTCACCTCTTCACAGATGTGACATTCCCCAGTAGACAGACAAAATGTCCTGACCGTACATACTATTTCTATGGTCTAAACTCAGCACCTAACTGAGGTTTGTGATCTTCCCAGGCCCTCTGTATGTTCAAAAAACAAGAAGAGAAACAGGTTTCTTCAAAGGGCACTTTGAAAAAAGAGGTTAATGTAGATGTTCTGAATCACCCTCTTGAAAGGACCATGGATCCCACCTCTCTCTCCATGACCTATACAGAATTTAGGAATTCCAGCCTGGGCATATCATTTAGGCACTTATTAGGAAATGTGAATTGTTCCCTCAGGGAACAGCTTGGTCCCAGGAAAAAGAACCCAACTGTTATAATACCAGTCACCTGTAGATACAGCTAATCTAACAAAATAATTTAGGTTGAAAATCTATGACAAAATTCATACTGACTTCAATAGGCCCAGTATTTCACCCTATGTGATTTCAAACTAACCACAAAATGGACAGTGCTGTGCTACTGTCATTGGAGCTATCATTTTATCTCTCATTTAGACAGTAAACTTTTCACATGCTAGGTGTGAGATAGACAGATTCATACAGAAATAACCCTTCAAGGATAAACACCTTTTTAAAAATCACTGAAGAGTTTGAGTGGAACCTTAATCACTAGCACAGACTGGCAAGTCATTTTTTTGACACTTCCACATGATTTTGAAAATCAGCCAGAACTGACAGATGCAAAGTTTCTGCACTCCTATACTACACAATAATTCAGTAATGAATCGTTATATATGGCCTTATTTTATATATATATACATACAGAAATGCTTTGGCAGTAACAGGTGCCCAAAATGGAGGAAGACGGTACACAATTGCACTCAATAAAACTGGAAAAGGCAATTTAACATATTCAACAAATTCATAAGTTTTCTCATAACTCTTTTCTGTAATACTACATTTTTTAGCACTCATGGTGCATATGAAAAATGAACAAAATAATAAAAAATAGTAACAAAGTCTCAGCATTTTCATGATAAAAAGGTCCCTGAGAATGTTTACTTCTGAAAACACCTGCAATTCAGTCAGTTTTTGAAGATAAAAGAAGCGAAGCGTGTGCCTATTTGTTGGCTCACAGTCTAATTCAGCAATGTGTAATGTAGAGGTAATCCAGAAAGCAACACTTCAGAGTGAAGGTCTTCCAGCCAAATTGTCTGGTTCTCCAACCTTCACCTGCTTCTCTCCTCACTTCCCCCTGTCCCCTGCAGAATTATATAACAATCATGACACCCACAGCCCTCACCCTCATAATGTAATAAAGTACTGAAATTACATTTTTATTTATTGACATTTAAAGTTTTACATATCATAATTGTATGATTAACATTCTGCATGATTAATAATAGTAAATGAAAATATTGGTGAATGTTTAATCTTTTTAGTACAAGCTACTGATCAAATTCCCTATGTGCATCTGAACATACTTGTTAAATAACAGAATTAATAATCATGAAAGTAATTCAACCAAAAAATCCTCCTGCAGATATCAATATTTCTCACAAACACGGCCTTTGGTCTCACAAAAGCCTTTGCAAAAGCCCAATAAAGGGATCATGGGAAACTGGAAACTTGGAAGATGCTGCTGAGCTAGCTGTAGAGCTCTTGAATGGAAATTCCAATGCTGAAAATATACTATCAAAACCAGTTGCTCACCTCCTTTGGGCACTTCTCTTGGGACAGTAGCTGACACAAGTTTACTGTAACATTCTACCTCAGTTTTTCAACCATTAAAATGGGTAAAATGAAAAATGTTTTATGATGGTATTCAGGGTACTTTTTAAATGAAAATCAAATTAATTGACTTCAAATAATGTGTAGTGGTTCCTGTTTTGTACAGGGTGAACTGTACCAAACCTTGGTGCCAGAATTTCAAGTCTGTATTCTTAGATATGATACTGAATGTGTTTGTATATTTTATGTATATTTAATGTATATTTATGATTTGTGTTGCACTAATGTCCTGTAGCATATGCAGTAAGAATATTGAATCACAAAAACTACTATGTATTTTAATATGTTGGAAAAATAAAGAAAATAATAATAATGAAAAAGCTTTCACATTTGTCATAATCATACAATAAATTACATTCTAGTTAAGTAAAATATCTGTTAGGTTCAACTGGATTCAAAACATTTATTATATACCTAATCACAGGTTTTCAATATTTTTCTTTTGTTGTTGCTCTAATCTAATAACTAACATCATTATCATCCAAGCAACCGTTGTAGTTCATCTGAAAGAACAAGTCAGACAAAAGGTGGACAGGTTCTATTAAGCTTCATGCAACATTCCCCTGAACAGTTGATCTTTTTTATCAGAATATTAAAGGCACTTGCATAATTGTGCATGAGGTCCAGAAATGCAATTGTTAAATTGATGTTAAATGACTAAAATTCCATAAAAGATGATGAAATATTTCCATTAGATAAGACTTTGGCAATAAGCATTGGTAGCAGAAGGGAAAACAATCACTTTTTAAAATTCTATATTTTAGATAAAACTGAAGGATTAAAATAAGATCAATAAGCATGTTCTCATTATGAACTGTAATCACAGTTACATTGAACTATAATAAATAAATGACAGGAAAAATAATCAACTTAGTTGGAATAAGCGTCATACAATACTTTGTATAAAAAGAAAGAACATTCAGTATAGAAATCCACAAATTATTATTACACTATATACCTAACAAATATCAGTTGAAAAAATGCGAGCTATTAATTAAGTAAACCAAAATATATGAAGAAAAACAAAGTAGGATAACATTTCATACCACACAATTTTATTTATTTTAATCATCTCTCTGGTTCCTAAAATATTTAAGTGCTATACAATTACTACTGTACAAAGCACTAAAAACACTAAAACAAGACTCAAAAAGCTCAGATATCTAACCAAGACAACATCAATAAAACTTTTCATCAAAAGAAATAAATGGCTCACAGGTACAAAGAATAGGAAAAAGGGAATAGCAGGAATGACTTACAGGCTGAATAGACAAGAGTGGTCAAGAACAAGGCATCCCAAATTCATGATGAGTGTTTTACAGTGTTGTAGGTATTAGAGGGGAGAAGAGAAGAGAAAAAGAAAGAGAAAAAGAGAAAGAAAGAGAAGTGAGGAGAGGAGAGGGAGAGGAGAGGAGGGAGAGGAGAGGAGAGGGAGAGAGGAGAGGAGAGGAGAGGAGAGGAGAGGAGAGGAGAGGAGAGGAGAGGAGAGGAGAGGAGAGGAGAGGAGAGGAGAGGAGAGGAGAGGAGAGGAGAGGAGAGGAGAGGAGAGGAGAGGAGAGGAGAGGAGAGGAGAGGAGAGGAGAGGAGAGGAGAGGAGAGGAGAGGAGAGGAGAGGAGAGGAGAGGAGAGGAGAGGAGAGGAGAGGAGAGGAGAGGAGAGGAGAGGAGAGGAGAGGAGAGGAGAGGAGAGGAGAGGAGAGGAGAGGAGAGGAGAGGAAAAAAAACCCTTAACTCTACAGGAGCAGGTTTCAAGCATAAGTACTGTCAAGACTGTCAAGAGTAGTGAGAGAGGAGGGAACAATATAACTGAATAAAGTTAAGCACAGATAACTCAAAGCACATGTACTGTAAGCACTAACATATTCTTTTTAATATACGTACATTTTAAGAATGAGAATATAATCATGAGAAGAAGTCAGAAAAAAAAATTGTGCTTTTTTAAGCATGACACATAATCCATAACTGAGATGATCTTCTCACAGGCATTTGAGAATTGATAATAAAGTGAATAAACCTTGAAGCAAACCAGAAAGGAACCACTTGTTCTTCTCCAGAGGTGCAAATGAGAGGCAGATTCTATAAAAGCAGTTGCTTCCAGGTCAAAGAGACCTACTCAGGGTCAGACTTCAACAAGGTTATATGTATTAAAGGACAGAGACAGGTATTGTGGTTTCTAAATTTTAGCAGTGACTCCAGAGCAGAGTTTAACATTGTATTAGGTACCTAAGACACTTGCATAATAGAAGAGGAGTATCTGAATGGCACCAAGAACAACTGAAGATGGTTAAGTGAGAAACACTAATGACAAAACTCAACTAAGTCCAATATCATCCTCAAGTTGAGATGTCTCACTGTGAGCTTTGGAAAAGTATTTTGCCAGCTAAGAATCCACAGCTCAGAACTGATTTATGAAGAAAAGCTCTCCTTTCTCTTCTTTCAAAGAATTTAGCAATGCCTTTTCCTCCAATTCAAAGAAAAAGGTAGCTTTGTGTAGCTATCTGCATATCACACTTCTCAAACCCATTTCTCACAGTAGAGCACTGTAGCCTGAGTGTGTATATACTGGCAAAAAAAAGGGGTACCAAAGACCAAGGCCTGGCTGTGAGGCCTCAAGTCTCCAACTGGCAGATTTTATACTCCTTAAGAGAAGTTTCCTCTGGAGTAGATTTACCCTGCAGGCAGCATAAATGTGGTGTAAGCTAAGAGTTAAGAGGCAGTAAGGATTCAGTGCTGAAGCCTGCTCTGCCGTTATCTTTTGTTTAGGAGCACAGGAGTATTGCATGGGAGGAAGGAGCATTGTTCACCCTCCATAAGAAAGTTTGCAAGAAAGAGGCAAGGCTGGTAAGAAGGGATAATATATTGTATTACACCATCTGCCTGAAATGGAGAAAAAAGAAGCTTTTGGGACAAAAACTTTTAAAAATGTCTGTTGTAGAAGCTTCAGTCTTCAAAGCTAAATATACTCTGGAACAAACAGCTTTCATTTTTACTTGTTTATAAGATATTTCCATACTACACCAAGGTGGATTTGAGATTCATTGGGCCAGAAGGAAAAAGTAAGGTGGGAGTATAGCTTTCTAGAAAGCCCAGTGAGGAGGGCTGCTTCTATGTTCCGTCTCCAACAATATCTGGCATTTTGGCATATTAGCCTACAATAGTTTAATTTAAAACTCAGCGATGGAACTGCACTCAGGGGCAAGAAACCCAGGTCTCTCCCGTTGAAATAGGTGCTCTAAACATTCACACTCAGATTTGCGAATGTTACAGTCCTAGTGACCAGAGTGTTCTCCCAGAAGGGTATGAAGGAAGAGGAACTGCCTGTATGAATGCTCTAGCCAGTCAAAAAGACAATCCTCTGGTATTCTGTGAGAAGCTTGGTAGTGCTTAGACAAAATCAGTATGAAAACTCAGAGTGGAGCCCCAAGGAAACTTAAATAGAGGCTCCATTTCTCAAATGAAAGGAATATTAGGCAGAAACTAGGGCTTGATAATGGGCCTCCTGCTGTTCCTAGAAAGTGATTAAGATGCCCAGTGAGCAACAAATATTTCTAAGAGTGCTGCTTTGATCATATTTCCTCCTAAATCTCCGTATATGTTGCTTAAGTCTAGTCTTGCGACTAGTACTGCTCCAAAAGTATAGTCACCCAGGGTAAAACATGTCTGTGCATCTGTAGTAGCACACACACATATCTGTATTCTACTGTAATCTCTGCTATCAGTTTAGACAAAATCATTGAGTAAATCACATTAATATTGTCTCCTATCATTACCTAGTTTAGATGTTATGACTACTCATCACCACTGAGAGGACAGAAAAAGTGAAGATTTGGCAGCCTTGGATGGCAGACAGGCTTTCTTGAATTTAGATGCTGTAGTCACAGTGACTAAACACACTGAATAATGTCTGGCTTAATTCATCATTTACAAAATAGGGAATTGATATCAAGCTATGCAGAGAAGAGTATGTTGATAAAGCAGACAAAGGAACTTAATCCATGCCAAATATTATTATCATTTCATGAATGGCCGATAGGTACTGACCATTATCCACCCATTTTTCACAACCTTTTCCTCACCACCCCAGAGTGACACTAGCTTCATCTAGCTTCCATTCTCTTTTATGTGAAGTCTCAGACTCTGGGTCAGAAACCTGACAATACAATAAAGAGTATCTTCATATGATGCCATTCATCTAACAGATGCAACAAATGAGAGAGTTTGCTCATCAGCAAATAATTAAAATTGTGCAATATAAAAGTATTGTCCATCCCAGCAATGATCTATTAAGTTTAGTCAGCAGTGTGCCAAACTCCAAACAATTGCATTAGTGTTAAACAGAGGAAGACCTGGGGGAAATTAAATAATGATAATAATAAATAAAATAAAATAATAATAATAATAATAATAGTTATCTATGTATACTAAGGTAAGTTCAACCATAGACCATGGATTCCTAATTAATTAAAAAGTTAAAAAGTAAAAAAGTAAAAATCCTAAAAGTTTCCTTCTATTTTTACTTTGGCCTCCTGTCTAACTGCACTACATACAAGTAAACAAATAAATAGCAGAGAAATAAATGACTCCACAGTCATCAGTAAAAAATCAGTAAAAAGAAAAAAAAATCAGTAAAAAAATCAGTAAAAGAAAAAAAATAACCACAGGAATGAACACTTTGTTCTTTCTTGGAACTGATCTGAATAAGTATCATATTGGAAACAGGAACTAGGACAATGCTGCCTGTGTGAAGACAGCTTAGATTGCACTAAGACACAGCTACAGTTGTGGTAAAAATGATGTTCTAACCACCCAGGAGTTTCATGTACAAAATATGACCAAACTCTTGGCAAGTTCTTATACAAGTTTAAGACTAAGGTGAATATACATATGTTAACATTCACCAGATCATTCATATAGATAATCTGTACAAATTACTTGTGATATGAACCATATACATTATTCCTGCTTGTATGAACTTCTGAATAATTAAGGTGCTGTATGAAAATATATGACCTTACATTCATATTCGTACATTTTCTTGGTTAAAGGATTCTCATTACATTTAGTGTAGAGTATTATGCATGATGTTCAACTACAAGATTCTTGACTTCCTTAATTCTGAAAAAGGTTTGTCCCATGATTCTACATGCTATCATGAGATTGTCCCATTTGCTAAATGGAGTAATATTATTTTGGTCATGTGGTAAATCACTTTGAGGTTTGCAGCAGAAACAGGCACATTTATTTTAACTGTTCAGTGTTAGTCTCTGCATGAAGTCACAGTAATTATTTCTTTCGCTATGCTCCTATCCAAGCACACTATATATATGTATATAAATAAAATGGAATGTAAATTTGGCCTTTAAGTCTGGGCTCTGGTATGTTGTATTACTTACTTGATGTCAGTCCTGTGTAACACGATACAGATCTACATTCTGGTATCACTAGTTTGGTCAGAATCAGTGTTTATTTTACCATCTTGCAAAAGCAATAACTCTTACAGCTGTCCAGATAGATACAAATCTCACTTGAAATATTCAAAATGAATCCTAAGATGGTTTGCTGGCACCCAGAGGGGAAACTGTAGTGCCCTTGCTCCACTCTGCTACCAAGGCCTGAACACTGAAGAAAAAAAAAAAAAAATTACAATTGAGTGAGTTTCCAAACTGCCTAACTTTTCAGTTGTGTGTATTTTATATGTTAAATATGGTTCAGAAGATTAAAGTCTTCATTTTAGGCAAAGAAAGGAAATAATGTTTCCTGTCCCATTTGCCAAGCTAAGTGAACAACTGTTCCAGCACAATTAGAATTGTTAATTGATTTGAAAACATAGGGCTTTGAAGGTGGAAAACTGCTGACATTATTTCAATGGGGAAATGCACTCCTGAGAGAGAACACTGCAGTACAATTTCTCTCCTTGTTTTGTTGAATATACATCTATAAAAACACTGTGAATCATGCAGTAAAAACTGCTGTGCTGATATCATAAATCTCTGATACTAAAAATTTCATTGTTGAAACAATAAAATAGACTTTTATTGTAACACAGAGTATCCACCTAAACATTGTCCTTTTAGCTTCTTTGAGTTAAATGTATGCACAGTTTTACAGTCTATAAACAGATCTGGAATAAAAGTTAATAAATGTCAAAATTTGCATTTCAAAAAATTCTTGCTGCATTTTAGGGAAGATCAATCTATGAACCTTTCAACATTATGTCAAATGAAATGCTAATTGTACCTTTAGGAATTTCAGAGACAGTGACAAGAAACTAAATGCTCTGTTCCTTTGCATCAGCAAGTCGGGGATAATTGTATATCTACTCTTGTGAACTTCTAAGAAAAAAAAATACTAAGAAAAAAGGCTTTTCTATTCTTTAACTCAGGAGGGTAAACTCCTTCAGCCACCCTTCATCAATCTACCTTCAAATAAAGTGTGTTAACATGTTGACAATGGACAAATCACACAGAGCTACATTTATTCATTTTATAATAGGGTTGTCAAATGAGCTTCTGATATAAATTTAAGAGTGAGAAACATTTTCATCCTGGAAAGACTGACATTCTGTTCAAGTTGCTAGAATGGTTTGCAACATGTATTTCTTTTTTGGGAACCACCATTTTACTCCTCCCTCCCAACCTCCCCAAATATTAGTAAAGTATTCCTTCTTTGAAGAATAAAAACAGTAAAATATAAAAGGAAGAGGCATAAGAGGTTTTTTATATCCTCTCTAGACAAATCTGTAATGCAATCAATCTGTAATGCATCTTTTTTTTTTTTTTTCAATCAGCCTTAGCAGTTCATCTCTAAGCAATACAAATTATATGCTGTAGTTCTAAGTGCAAGAACACATTCGTGCAATAAGCAGAACTAGCTGAAAAGTAGCACCTAATTCAGGTTTGCAACATTTTCCTTGATGTTATCCTACCCACACTATATTGAATATATTTCCTACAGCTATGCTGGGACTGTTGAAACATTCACTTACTGTGCAGAGATTGAGAGACAGAATAAAACTGGGGAAGTGTTTATGCTCCTGTTAACTTATTCAGTCAGCTTTATCCTGTTCAGGCCTGGATTAGGCTTTTTCTAATTCTCTAAATGCTTTTATAACAAACAGTCTGTGATTTCCAAAACAGAGACTGCTCTCATCCTACCTTTCTGGCTGATGGTCCATCAGTCTATGTTTGTATGTTTTAGGTCATTCAGTATATAACTGCTGAAAACTATATTTCATTTAGAAGTTATATAACTTGGACATACTTCAGAGCTCAAATTCATATTAGAGAATCTACTTCTATTTGTTACCACTACATATCTTTAACAGAAACTGCAGATCCTCTTGTAAGTGTTTAGGCCTAATCCTGCTGTCATTAAAGTGACAGGCAATTTTGTCTTTGGTCTGAACAGGAATTACATTGCATCTTTTTATTTTTAGGTCCACCAGACTATGTAATGACTGACATATTTTTGATTTGCACTAAGTATATTTAAAATTATACATTTGTAAGTATTTTCATGTAACCTCTCTTGCTAGAACTTAAGCTACTCACAAGGTTTGGAATATTTAAAATTGTGATCAATCCATTTTGTTTCAAAAATTCTAATCCTCACACCATCTCCATGTTGTATAATAGCCAGCTAATGGTAGAATACCATTATACCAGAATACATGGTAGACATAGACCACCATTATACAGTATTTTTATAGCAACTGTTTCTGAGTGTTCGATTCTTCTTTTTTTTTTTTTTTTAAGTATAACCAATTTCTGACTCTCCTTTCCAACAAAATGTTATTCACCAGAAAATGCTAAGGTTTATTGGAGCAAGAACAAATACATATTAGAAAGGAAAGGATAAAAGAAAAAATCTGCTGCGGGCCGTGTGGTTAGTAACTATCCCACGCCATAAACAAGGTTGTACTACAACATCTACAGCTAAGTGAATTCCATCATGCCAGTCAATTTTTACCCATAATTTCAGCATAAACTGAATGGATTTAGTCAAGTCACTGGAGATCTTTCTCCTCCAGTATATCCTTCCCAACAAAAAAGTTTATTATCAAATGGATTTTTATTTATATTTCACTTCATGCTTTCATGATGAAGAAAAGATATGAAATTGACAGAACTTTCTTAAGAACAATGTTCATCTTTTTTTTTTTTTTTTTCAAAGAGTCAAAACTGCAGGCTAATAAAGACCATTTAAAATAAAAGGGACCATTACTCCTCAGTTTTATATGAGCTTACATGCTTTCATTGTGCAAAGTGTGTTATTAATTTAACATGCCAGATTCATAGGTTTCTGCAATATCAGGTTTGATGTATTCATTATCGGCACTCAGTACATTAATTCACGCTGAAGTCCGGTAAATCAAAATTATACCATCTGGCTTCCTGTTCTTAATGATGAATTTGATGTAGGGGTGATTAAGATTGTTAGGCTTTTGAATTTTAATGTAAAAATTAGGGGATTAAAAAGGCATTTAGAAATGACCAATAGTTAGAATAAACTTACTGACAGGATCTAATTTGTGTACTTGCTAGTAAAGCTCCATTTTAATTAGCAGCCACAGTCTTTCAGCACAAGCTCAAAGAGACAGAAGTTTAGTGATTAAGAAGATGAAGCTGTTAAATTGATAAATTGACCTTGAAATACATGTAACTGTGGGGGATGGCCTAGTAGCTGTATGGTTGGTATGTTGTGCTACCACTTGGGGGAGAGAGTTTTGGGACTGACCCTGGTAATTCTGCCTTTTTAGTTGACTGACCAGGCAAAGATGGGAAAAATCACTGAGGTGACCTGTTCAATGCCTAAGTTCAATTGCTCAGTTTGTAAGCAAACAAATTTCATTATTATTTAGCACTTGCTGGCAGATAGCTTGAAATACCATCTCAGATCTTCAAGATCTTGCTCACTCCCTTTGCCAGAGAAAGGTGCTAAAACAAGGTAAAAAAGATAATGGGGTTGAAACGACATCATAAGGTGAATAATGACCTTTCAGCCTCCATTGAGAGCAAAACAGTCAGGGACAAATTTGGCTCTCACTTGTCAAATGTACTTGATAACAGTCAAGCAGACAAATCTCTTTGCCTGACAAGAAGATTCCAGTGTACCTATGATACTTACTAATCTAAAACAAAGGCATTGCATATTGCTGCAGGGAAATTGCTAGAAATTTTTAATAGGGCAGATATGTAACAGCTATAGCAGATGAATGAAAGAAAGCTCTGCTTAGGGTGTATGAGTTTGTCAGTGCTGTGTGACATCACATGGAATCATAAGAGGGCCAACAAGCTAAGGCACCTCATATTTTTATACACAGTAAAATTGAAATACAAAAATATTGCACCCATGTTTTGGCAATGTTCCAGTTATTTGTTCCATCTCAGAAAAAAATGTGAAAAGATGTTAGGTTTCACCTCCCCTTTAAAATTCATAAGGATAGCCACTAACATTGGTACACCATAGTGGGTATAACTTACAACAGTAAACGAGTACATTTGTACATATCAACAGTTTGAAGGATTCTTATTCCTTGGCAAGTCAGGGAATATTTTAAGTCTTATATTTTAGAGGAAATCGAATCTTGACTAACCACTGCAATTTATGTCATTTTAAATAAGATATATTTGAATAAGTATATTTTTCATGCCCTAAAAAGACTGATGTCTTCTTTTATAAGCTCATCCTGTGACACACTTGAGTAGGTAGGTATATTGATTTTTTTCTTTTTCTGATGGCAATGAAGTGTAAATGGAAAATATCAGACTTGGCAATCACTTAAACCATGTGAAAATTTCAGAGTGAAGGCTATTAGAGTCACTTTGTGATCTCCCTAGATGACCAAGGAAAAAAACATTTCTACATTTCTTCAGATCCTTTGTGTGACAGCTAAGGAGAATAACATTTTTTCTAATATGCCAGTTTTAGTCTCTAGTTGAGAATAACCTCAGTGCTTTCTTATGTCACTAGCTGAGAGAAGATGAAAGACCCAGCCTTGTGTAAATGGCTTTGTCTAACCATCAGTCTTTAGCTCTGCATGGCAGCTGTACTATTGACATTAGCTTGTGCACTGGGTGAAATTGAAGTGAGTTAAATGTGACCTTGGCTTAGTTGTTGAAGTAGAAATGAACTCTACTGGGAGTGAAAAAAAATAAGACCAGTTTCTCTAACTTCATTTTTTCTTTAATGAGTTTAACAGCACTCTTAGGATTTGATACATTTTATAAAAAAGCTTTTATTTCCTTTTCTATTATACAGTGAGTAATCACCATTAGTAAGGTTAGCTTGCCCTTTTCCTACAAAATCCTGATTTTAGGTGTTTATATCCCAATTACTATAAAAAGCAAATCTCTCTCTCTCTCTCTCTCTCTCTCAAAATCCATTCTTTTTCTCTTTTTTGTCCACTGTAACATTTCACAAAACCCCGTTAACCAAACTTATTAATTATATTTAAAGCATCAAAAATATTGCAAAGCGTTCAGTGTGTCTAATGACTTTGCTTTGTCTATTAGGTTTCATTGAAATTCCCTGAACTACCTGCTTGTAAATCACATGCTTAGAATGTGAGAGACATGCAGGTAAGTGTGGATGGTTTGGAGTCAGCCCAGGATTTCTATCTTGTTTATTTTCTGTGTTTCTTCCATGTGTACACAACAACAATAGCTATCTGAAGGCAGAAAGAAGAACCAGGAATACTAGTCACATTCTCGTACAGGCCTTTGGTTTATTTTGTATAGGGGTTCATATTGGAAGTGTACTGGGGTATGAACATCACAAACTCCCACCAATTCACCAGACAATCTCAGTGAAATAAAACAGAAGTGTAAACCTCACATTCAACATTGGGGCAATAAACTAGATAGAAGAAATAAAGAAAGACTTCAGGGAAGCTATACAGATGACTAGGGAATGAAAAGAAAAGCCATTCAGGGGCTGTGTGGCCCCAGGACAATTACAGAAAAAAAAAAGGAGGCCAGAAACTTTCAGATGAAGAACCAGCTGCTGAGAAACAGATCTTTCTCTGCCTTTGGGGACACAAATTTCCTGGCTGCTGCAGAGATATCTCAATGCTGCTGCCCCAACTGAAAGCAGAACACTGAGATCATGGATAATCTATAGCCAGGTGCTACAGTCCCAAAAGTGAACATACCCCTGGACAGCTTGTTCCTGGAGGGAGACCTACTAGAAAGGTACAACAATAACAGCGTGGGGAGATTAGGCATAGGGATGGCTGCAGCCATCTATCAAATGACAGCCCATTTCTTCTGGGCATTGAGAGAAGCCTTTGTTACCCAAAAAGCTGAACTCCAATGAACTTGTATTCATTGAATTGAACGATACAATGTAATGAACTACCTGAGTTTCTCATTAGAGTAATCAGAATGCTAGCTAAAAACAAGTGAAAGTGAAGATTATGTCATCTTTATTTTTTATGGATACATATGCAGAAGCCCATTCATCTCAACAAAATCTCTCCCAGGATAGAATTTAGTACTTATCAGAATTTCCTTATCTAACACTTGCAACTCATTATTTGTGGGTTTTATGCCCAGTAAAACACTCTTTTCTTGGCCCCGTTTGTATATTAGTCAAATAATTACCGCTCAGTTACATTTCACAAGCCTTCTAATGCAGCTCCAGTTTCACTTTCTTACAATTTACTGCATATAAGCAACGGGTCAAAGGTTTACATGATGTATTCCACTACCCCTAGATTTTCTATATTGCCATTAGAAAATTGAAAATCTTTTAATCTTCAGTGTCTTTCTCTTACATTTTTCTGTATTATTTCATAACCATATATCTGTCCTTGGTCTCAGCCTTCCCAACTGCTCTTTATTTTAGTGTCCACTTCCTTCATTTTGACTTATTTTCCAGTTTTGTACAGTCATCAAATTTCACCCTGTTATGGCACATTCTGTATTTCAGGTTACTTCTATATAAGGTGAATAAAATCTGTCTTAATAGTGATACTTTGGCTTTATACTTGTCTGATACTTCCCTTGTTCACAACGGTTAGAACTTATAACTATCCTTTATAATATACATGTCAATTCTTTCGACATTAAAGTAACATACTGCCAGTACTATATATCATCAGGCTTGCAGAAAACTTCTCTTGGGTTCTCTCTGAAAAAAAAAACTTTGCTAGGAACTCAAGAAATAACTTATATATAACCTATATAACCTATATAACCTATATAACTTATATAACCTATATATATATACATATACAATTTTGGATTCTTTCAACCCATTTTTATTTATTTATTTATTTATTATTTATTTTTGCAAACTAAGCAAAATATCTTCCAATTCCACACTTGTCATAGTCTCTTTTTGTTGAATGTAATGAATTTCAGAAACTTCTGGATTAGAGGCTTATATCATAGGAAATTCCTTTGTTAAAATGAGAGATCATTGAAAATTTTGGTGAGCTGTTCTTTTCTGAGGTCTAACAAATTATACACAGGTCCAGATTTATGCCTTTGAAGAAAAGGTGTGAAGCAACTCTGAAGCTGTGGACTGGAAATTGCAGCCATCTCTAGCAGCCTGCAGGTGCACAATGCAGACCTAGTTGATTCTGGACTACAAAGAAAATGCCTGTCAATATCAGATTCAGCCGTTAAAAAAAAAATAATAATAAAAAAATAAAAAGCCAAAACACAGACATAGATAACTCTCTGGAATACCTAAAGAACTTCTAGATGGTCACAGAAAAATAAGAATATATGGCTATATATATTTATGAGCATTTTCTCAGTCTTGCCAAATGATTGTTCATTTCCATGTCTTACTGCAGTATATTACAAATGAATGGATTGTTCTTCCCAGTCCTGCCACAGTCACAAAATCACAAATACAAAGTGGGACTTCTTCAGAGGATGAGCAAAGCTTACAGTTTAGGCTCCTCTTTTTTACTTTTTTTTTCTCTTTCTCTTTCTTTTTTTTTTTTTTTTTGGTAATTTTCGGTTCTATTTCATTGTTAATTGTGTTGTTTGACATCTTACAGATTTTTCTCTCTCAGAGGATATGATCCACTGCTTACAATGTCTTCTCATTTTTAGAACTGCATAGTAAAGCCTCCACTGTTTATGTATGCTAATAGTAATCACCTGTCATACTATAGAGCTTATTAACAGAGAAAGAACACAGAGCTTAAGAAACATAAAGCTTGAAAGTGTTAGTAGATAAATAAACATTCATATGATTTTAAGATAGAAATGTACATTTGAGTGATAGTTAAATTCACACATAGCCTTGTACAGCTTTAGAAAATCTATGTAATAAATTAATGTCTTTATCTTTTAATGTATTTGGTTCACCCTTCATCTTAGAAGTCAGTCTTTCTAGATTTTAGCTAGATCACTTCTCAAATATGTGTTACTTTGCCCTTTTCAATTCCAAAGAGATTATAAATAAACTTCCTAAAGGTTTTCCAATCTCTTCTGGGACGCTTCATCAGATGTGTACCTTATGGTCCTTTAGTTTTGTCAGTCTTTAAATGTTCTAATTTTTAGGTCACCTCTTCTGGCACGATCTTGAGTTTCTTCAGTATGCTTTCCATCTCTGCTGCAAAATTTATGTCTGTTTCTGGCATCTGTTCCCAGTCCTCCTTTGTGAACACTAAGGCTCAGAATTCATTAAAATTTTTAGCAATGCCTACCTGGGCTGTCAATAAATTACTTTCACTAACTTTTTAAGGCCTTATTTTTTCTTTCACTGATGTCATGTTCTTATTAGTCTATTTATCCTAATTTAATCCTAGCTTGTCCTCTCTTTTACAATAACAAAACTCAGAAGTCACTGTTAAAAATCATCGTAGGAACAGTGCAAACAAGGAAAGCAACCAACTTTTTTTTCACCCTTTCTCCTGTTTTTCCCTTATGTTGTTGCCTAGTTTGTGTTCACTTTGCAATTTTCCCTGGCCCCCAACGTGCTATAAATTAGGGGATTTCCATTAGCCAGTTCACTTTTCTAATGTCACCCGAAGATGTTATGCCTTTCAAAGATATAGTAGATTGAACTCTAATGTACTCTGTACTTTGTCAATTAGTTTAATTCATGCAAATGAGATGTAAAGAACCACAGAAAAACTCTTGAAACACTCTCCTTGCCTTAGTATCAACATTTACCAGACCTAGCTCAAGTCCATTGTATCAATGAAGCTGTTCTAGACTGGTATCTTTTTCATTCCTGCCAAAGGCTATTGAGAATTTTGAGCAAAAGTACCTAAATTATAAATGAATTCAAAATTTTGTAATGTTGTAGGTAGAACCTTAGAGTCCACTAAAAACTAGATACAGCTGTTGTCAACTAGTAACATCTGAAAATCAGCTTAACTACGGCTTATCGATGCAGGAAATCTGCATGATGTCAACTGAATGTTAAAGATAACATTATTGTCTGTACCAAGAAAATCAGTATGGTTTTGTGCATGAATCCTTCTATACCTGCTTAGACATGATATAGATCAATTAAACTTGCACCAATTTATTTGTATAACTCGTCTTAAATTTTCCATGTACTTTAAGCTTCATTTTCCAAGAAATACCTAAAAAGATTTATTTGTTTTTACCTTTCATCTTGCAGGTATACATTACTCCAGATACAATGATACACCTGTCATTGATCTGTTTGAGACCCTGCTAAATTCAGAGCCAAAACTATTATCATTGCATAGTTAAAGCATAGTTATCTTTGCTACGCTTCTTGAATGTGCATGCACACAACTTAGAAAAAAAAAATTACAGTGACTCATTATTTTAAATTATTTTCAAATTTACCTTTTATATTTTCAAGTATTGTGAGTCCTTTCTTCTTTTTTTCCTTTTTTTTCTTTTTTTCATTCTTTTTCTTTTCTTTTCTTTTTCTTTTTCTTTTTCTTTTTCTTTTTCTTTTTCTTTTTCTTTTTCTTTTTCTTTTTCTTTTTCTTTTTCTTTTTCTTTTTCTTTTTCTTTTTCTTTTTCTTTTTCTTTTTCTTTTTCTTTTTCTTTTTCTTTTTTTTTTCTTTTTCTCTTTTTCTTTTTCTTTTTCTTTTTCTTTTTCTTTTTCTTTTTCTTTTTCTTTTTCTTTTTCTTTTTCTTTTTTTTTTCTTTTTTTTTTTTCTTTTTCTCTTTTTTTCTTTTTCTTTTTCTTTTTCTTTTTCTTTTTCTTTTTCTTTTTCTTTTTTTTTCTTTTTCTTTTTCTTTTTCTTTTTCTTTTTCTTTTTCTTTTTCTTTTTCTTTTCTTTTTCTTTTTCTTTTTTTCTTTTTCTTTTTTTTTTTCTTTTTCTTTTTCTTTTTCTTTTTCTCTTTCTCTTTCTCTTTCTCTTTCTCTTTCTTTTTTTTTCTCTTTTTCTTTTTTCTTTTTCTTCTTTTTCTTTTTCTTGGCATTTTATTGTCTATTTTATTGTTTGATATTATTGTCACCTTGTCCACCCATCTGCTTCTTCAGGTTACTTCTTTCTTCATTTTTGACAGTTCCTGTATAATTTTACTCACACATCTGGTTTCTCTCCCATATACTGGTTTAAACCCTCCTTCATGTTTCTTTGTATCCTCTTAGCATCTGGTAGATCACTGTATGTATGAGGAGCAACCTATTCAGAAACTAAATTTCTGCTGCAATATAGTGAAATTCCAGATAGGCTGGGTTGAAGCTACAGTAGACAATAATTATTATTCAGTGACTGATGCAAAAACATTGTACATAATGAAAGGGGATAGTGTGAAGGTTTCTGAAGAAACCTTTGGTCTAAATCTTTCAGTTAAAATTTAATTCTTAATGTTACAGTAATGTAACTTTTTTGTTTAATAATAACATGATTAAGCTTTGAGAATACAACTTTTATAATAATTCTCCTGTTTATTTGTTCACATTTGTACTCACAGAATGCTTTTCACTTTTATTTGCATACTTTAGGAAGTTCAGCCACCTAGAACTAGTTAATAACAACATAAGAATATGCAGTCTTATACAGACCAACACATCTGCCCTGTGTTTTTTTTTCCACATTTTTGCTCCAGAAACAAACATATCACAGATGCTTTTTGTTCTTTCCCCATTGTTATCCTATATACAATGTTACACTATGCTACCAGAATCACTTTAATGCAATTCTTCTTATCAGAAGAGCATTAACATAATACTCATTAATATATATATAATATTAATTCACATTTATTCCTAATATACACTGCATTTTTGCAATTCTGCTTGGCTTGAAGAATTTCTTTTTTTTTTCTTTTTTTTTTTTAACAGGAAAATATTTGTCATACAGAATAGAGAAGAAAGCTATGCACAAAGATGGAGTGACAGAGTAGAATTTGGGGGAGTAGGACAATCTCACATGCACACTACAGACAAAGTTTCCCAGTAAGTGTGCACATTTTGCATTTCAATTTATTTGCAGCCCACAGCTTGCATCATGACTTTGGTGGTTCAGCACTCATACACACTGCTTCTTCCTCATTCCTTGCTCCTGAGAAGAGCATTGATGCCTATCGTTGCTCTGTGTGGTACACAGGGAGAGTTGAAAGCCCCCTCTATTACTCATTGCTTGCCTGGCGTTAAAATCACTGACAGCTTAGAGAACTTGTTTGTCTTTGTTTGAATAACTGTTTATCTTCTATCATCATAAACACTACCTTGGTCCAATAATGGCAAGGACAACAGATCTAAATTCCATCCGTGTGACCACTCTTGGCAGGTCTATACACCTCCTGCACTGCACAAAGTGGAGTAAGAACAAAACTGGATTTATTCAAAGTTTGTTTTCCCTTTTCTAGTCAGGCATATCAACCCAGTTTGGCAGATCTAGATAACTACTCTTAAAGTTTATTCTTAATTTATATATTTAATCCACTTCTTTCTTTCTCAATGGGATGAAAAGTCCATCTTTACCTATCTTTTATGTTCTGCTATTATACTAATATTTTGTTCATTACCATATCATATCATCATATTTTGTTATTCTTGCTGTTCCATGCCTTAACCTAAGCAGTTTATCTCTGGTACAGAACCTTGTCAGATACTTTTTAAAAACCTAAGTATAGTACATGCATTGAATTTCTCTATCTATCATGACAGTAATGTCTTAAAAAAATCAGTAAGTTAGTTGTGTGACCTCTTTAAAGCAAGTCCACATTGATTATTGCTCTTCCAAGGAGGAGACTTTCATTAAAAACCAGAAGATGGTTTTGAGTATTTTGGTTACAAAAATTAGTCAAATTCTAATTTCTTTGTTTGCTTCTTTATGTTTTTTAATAACTAATAAATTTATAGCTGTTTACACCTATATCTAATGTGAAAAAAATGTGATTTCACTGAGATCACAGTGACAAATTTAATTGGACAGTTAACTTCAGCAGTATTATGTAAATAGCAAATGTTGGAAATAAGTTGACACAAACTTAGCAAACATCCTCTTCTCTAGCTCACTATTCATACCCAAGTTAGTGCCTCTCTATTGTGAACATTGTACTTAAACCCAGGGGAATTTACTTAAACACAGGAATTTTCTTGCTCCTCTGTGCTTCCAAGCTAATCTTCATGGAAAGATGTTACAGGAAGTCGACTCCATGCCTCAAGACTGCCTCCACCAAGAAAGACAGAAGGGTAATCGTTGTAGGCGACTCCCTTCTCAGGGAAACGGAGGGCCCTATTTGTCTGCCTGACCCGACCCGTAGGGAAGTCTGCTGCCTCCCTGGGGCCAGCGTCAGGGATGTTGCCAGAAAGCTTCCCAACCTGGTTCGCCCCTCTGACTACTATCCTCTTTTGATAGTCCAGGCTGGCAGTGATAATATTGAAGAGAGAAGCCTGAAGGCTATCAAACAGGACTTTAGGGGACTGGGACGGTTAGTGGATGGAGCGGGAGTACAGGTGGTGTTTTCGTCCATCCCTACAGTGGCAGGGAGGGGTACAGAGAGGACACGGAAAGCCCACCTGATTAACACATGGCTCAGAGGCTGGTGCCAACACAGAAATTTTGTTTTTTTTTGACTATGGGGTGCTTTACTCGGCACCCAGCCTGATGGCCGCAGACGGGTCCCTATCTCTAAGGAGAAAACAGATCCTAACCCAGGAGCTGGCAGGGTTCATTGAGAGGGCTTTAAACTAGGTAAGAAGGGGGACGGGGCTGAAATAAGGCTTGTTGGAGGTGTGCCAGGGGGAACAATGGCAAAGCCGGGGAAGAAGGCAATGGCCCAACTGAAGTGCATCTACACTAATGCACGCAGCATGGGTAACAAACAAGAGGAGCTGGAAGCCATCGTGCAGCAGGCAGGCTACGACTTGGTTGTCATCACGGAAACGTGGTGGGACCACTCTCATGACTGGAGTGCTGCAATGTCTGGCTATAGGCTCTTCAGAAGGGACAGGCAGCACAGAAGGGGTGGTGGTGTGGCTCTCTATATTAGAGAGTGTTTTGATGTTGAGGAACTTGAGGCTGGGAATAAGGTTGAGTCCCTATGGGTTAGGATCAGCAGGAAGGCCAACAAGGCAAGCGTCCTGGTGGGCGTCTGTTATAGACAGCCAAACCAGGATGAGGAGACAGATGAGGAGTTCTGCAGGCAGCTGGCAGAAGTTGTGAAATCGTCAGTGCTTGTTCTCGTGGGGGACTTCAACTTCCCAGACATATCCTGGAAGCACAACACAGCCCAGAGAAAGCAGTCTAGGAGGTTTCTGGAGAGCGTGGAAGATAGCTTCCTGACGCAGCTGGTTAGAGAGCCTACCGGGGAGGTGCCCCGCTAGACCTTCTGTTCACAAACAGTGACGGACTGGTGGGAGATGTGGTGGTCGGGAGCTGTCTTGGGCAGTGACCACAAAATGGTAGAGTTCTCTATTCTTGGCGAAGTCAGGAAGGGGACCAGTAAAACTGCTGTCTTGGACTTCCGGATGGCTGACTTTGAGCTGTTCAGGACACTGGTTGGCAGTGTCCCTTGGGAGGTGGTTCTGAAGGGCAGAGGAGTCCGGGAAGGCTGGGCACTCTTCAAGAAGGAAATCTTAATGGCTCAGGAGAGGTCTGTCCTCACGTGCCCAAAGACGAGCCAGCGCGGAAGACCAGCCTGGCTGAACAGAGAGTTGTGGCTCGAGCTTAGGAGAAAAAAGAGGGTTTATGATCTTTGGAAAAGAAGGTGGGCCACTCAGGAGGACTATAAGGATGTTGCGAGGCTGTGCAGGGACAAAATTAGAAAGGTCAAAGCTCATCTGGAGCTCAATCTGGCTACTGCCCTTAAAGATAACAAAAAATGTTTTTATGAATATATCAACACAGAAAGGAGGACTAAGGAGAATTTCCACTCTTTACTGGATGCGGGGGGAAACTTAGTTACAAAAAATGAGGAAAATGCTGAGGTGCTTAATGCCTTCTTTGCCTCAGTCTTTAGCGGCAAGACCAATTGTTCTCTGGATACCCACTACCCTGAGCTGGTGGAAGGGGATGGGGAGCAGGATGTGGCCCTCACTATCCATGAGGAAATGGTTGGTGACCTGCTACAGCACTTGGATGTACGCAAGTCGATGGGGCCGGATGGGGTCCACCCGAGGGTACTGAGCGAACTGGCGGAGGAGCTGGCCAAGCCACTTTCCATCATTTATCGGCAGTCCTGTCTATCAGGGGAGGTCCCAGTTGACCGGCGGCTAGCAAACGTGATGCCCATCTACAAGAAGGGCCGGAGGGTAGACCAGGGGAACTATAGGCCTGTTAGTTTGACCTCAGTGCATGACCTCATGGAGAAGGTTATCTTGAGTGTCATCAAGTGGCATTTACAGGACAACCAGGCGATCAGGCCCAGTCAGCATGGGTTTATGAAAGGCAGGTCCTGCTTGACAAACCTGATCTCCTTCTATGACAAAGTGACACACTTAGGGGATGAGGGAAAGGCTGTGGATGTGGTCTACCTTGACTTCAGTAAGGCTTTTGACACTGTTTCCCATGGCATTCTCCTCAAAAAACTGGCTTCTCTTGGCTTGCACTGGCGTAATCTTCGTTGGGTTAAAAACTGGCTGGATGGCCGGGCCCAAAGAGTTGTGGTGAATGGAGTCAAATCCAGTTGGAGGCCGGTTACTAGTGGAGTCTCCCAGGGCTCAGTACTGGGGCCAGTCCTCTTTAATGTCTTTATCGATGACCTGGATGAGGGGATTGAGTGCACCCTCAGTAAGTTTGCAGATGACACCAAGTTAGGTGCGTGTGTCGATCTGCTCGAGGGTAGGAAGGCTCTGCAGGAGGATCTGGATAGGCTGGACCGATGGGCTGAGGTCAACTGTATGAAGTTCAACAAGGCCAAGTCCCGGGTCCTGCACCTGGGGCACAACAACCCCAAGCAGAGCTACAGGCTGGGAGATGAGTGGTTGGAAAGCTGCCTGGCAGAGAAGGAACTGGGAGTACTGGTTGATAGTCAGCTGAATATGAGCCAGCAGTGTGCCCAGGTGGCCCAGAAGGGCAACAGCATCCTAGCTTGTATAAGAAGCAGTGTGGCCAGCAGGGCTAGGGAAGTGATTGTCCCCCTGTACTCGGCTCTGGTGAGGCCGCACCTCGAGTACTGTGTTCAGTTTTGGGCCCCTCGCTGCAAGAAGGACATAGAGGTACTCGAGAGAGTCCAGAAGGGTGACGAAGCTGGTGAGGGGTCTGGAGAGCAAGTCTTACGAGGAGCGGCTGAGGGAGCTGGGCTTGTTCAGCCTGGAGAAGAGGAGGCTCAGGGGAGACCTCATCGCTCTCTATAGGTACCTTAAAGGAGGCTGTAGCGAGGTGGGGGTTGGTCAATTCTCCCACGTGCCTGGTGACAGGACGAGGGGGAATGGGCTAAAGTTGCGTCAGGGGAGGTTTAGGTTGGATATTAGGAAGAACTTCTTTACTGAAAGGATTGTTAGGCGTTGGTATGGGCTGCCGAGGGAAGTGGTTGAGTCACCATCCCTGGAGGTCTTTAAGAGATGTTTAGATGTTGAACTTAGTGATATGGTTTAGTGGAGGACTTGTTAGTGTTAGGCCAGAGGTTGGACTAGGTGATCTTGGAGGTCTCTTCCAACCTAGACGATTCTGTGATTCTGTGATTCTGTGATACAGGAAATATGTTGTATTAACAGCACCCATGTTTGTTAAAATGTTTTGCCAGTAAGTATTGGCTTACAGTAGTCTCTGAAACTGGCAAATTCTCCTTTCTCCAGTTTCCAGTAATTATACCTGTACTGCAGGCTTTATCTGTAGTGCTCATGCACTTTATCTAGGCCTTTGGAGACTCCAGAGTTCCACAGAGAGTTCATTGTTTTGGCTGGATGAAACAATGAAAATGTGCAGCCCACTGATGTAGTACACACTCGATCTGCTACGGACACTTTAATAATCTCCACTATATTTATGTAGTGGATTGTTGTTTTAGCTTTTGATTTTTATTACTAATTTCTTCTCCTTTTGAGTCTAATCAAAAGAAGACATGAAAGTAATGACTATCTTGGACTAAAGAACTTATAAAACAAAAAATATATTTGGGCCAGAATCGATGATCAACAGAGTAAAATATGATTTCACATGATCAGAACACACTGAATTTGGAATCTGATCTTCTCAGCTTATCCATCCAAAAACACAATCCTGACAGCAAATTTGGTTTTGTAAAATAGTATTCTATGCAAAATTCACTACTGGAAAACAGATCAATGTGGAGACAAGTAAATGAGAAACCTCAGGTTGAGGTAAAAATGCTGTATATGAGCCTAAACACCTCAAATTATTAATTTTCCACATCTTCACATTTATTTCTTACAGTAGTATTTCTTTTCTAACAGATTCTCCTTCCATTAGTACTCATTTAAAATAAGCGGAATGTTGCTGAATGCAACAGAGTTACAGAGGGGTAAGCCTGACACTAGTGAAAGGAATCAGACCCATCATCAGCTACTCTATTGAATATTCTATTGAACTCTTGCAAATGACATCCAGAGCTGAACTGACGATAACTGCATTTTATAGTGATTTAATATTATTATGTTTCTGAGTGGGGCATGCTCCTTATGCCCAAATGCCAGAACTATTACTGAGAAAGACTCCTTGATGTGGAAGAAAAGAGGAGGTGATAGGAGGGAGCAAGGAGAACAATATAACACAATTGTAAGGAGAGACAGAAGAGCATACGTTGGTAAAATTGGAGCCAAGAGGTGTCATGATGAAGAGAAGAGAAACAATAATAATTTGCATTTTTTGCAGGACCTTTAAGTCAAAAATATCAAAACACTTTGCAGCCTAACTTAGCTATATCTCTTACTATAAATAAGTACTAGTAACCCATCTTATGAGTGGGAAGTGGAAAACTGTTAAGTGACTACCCTACAGAGCAAGACCACGAGAAAACTGAACATACTGTTCTGACTCCTAACAGCCAATAAAACATGCTCCTCTGAATGACATGGAAATATAAAGTAACAAAGCTGGAAGAAACAAAATGGTCTGATGAGGCAAGAATACAAACTTCACCCTTTGTTTTCATAAAAAAAAAAAAAGCTTTGTTTTCATAAAAGCCTACAATTGAACCTTCTCTGCTGCTCTTACAGCACAGCCATAACTCCCAGCATTAATGGGATTTAATTTTTAGCTTTCACTGCTATTTCACTCTGAAATGTAGTTACTAGAGAAAAAGGAAGCCATTTAGTAGACCTAACCTGAATTCTGACTTATTCTTACTCATTCTGGCACACTGTGTGTGTACTGTGGTACTCTTGCTCTTGGATAAGAGGAAGTCATTTAACCTTAACAGTCAGGTCCTTGAATTCTAGCTCAAATTAATAGCTATGAGCATGACTACTGGGGAGTAAGTGCATCACACGGAGCTCCAGAAAAGCATCTATATCCATTGGGAATCCATAGAGATAACTTGTTTTAGAAAGTAAGCGTCACTGTCCTTTATTTCAAGGAAGTGAGGACAGCTCGCCATTTTCTTTCTGAAAACAACTGGTATCAAACTCCACTTCATCTTATAGCTTAGTGGTTAGAGGATTCACTAGGTAGACACTAGACTTAATCACCACTTCAATTTGAGGACATTCAGAATAACGATGTGAGGACTGTTATTTTGCCTTGTAAGCACAACTGGCAATCAATCTGAAAGAAAACAAGAAAAATAAATTATTCTCACCTGCCTAAAGGATTTATTTCTCTCTTAGTTACAGAAGTGTCACACAAACAGTTCATCTGTTGTCCTGAGTAGTAGACTAAAGTCTGACAGGACTTGGAATGGAAAGAGAAGCTGAAGGAGTGACAAAATCTCCTGAAGTGGGCCTCCTACTTATGTGAACATTTATTCTGTCATTGGCCAAAACACTTATGAGCCCTCCTCCTTCCTCTTCCACCTAATTCTTCTCCCTGTCTCTTGATTCCTTCAAACATTTTTTCATTTCCTCAGCTGAATGAAATGCCAAGCTAGCTGGCTTTGTATGAAGGAAAAAAAAATCAGACAGGAAGTGGTAACGACCATTTATGAATGGGAGTAGGGTTATGATCCCATGACAAGGACAAAAGGGTAGCTTGATTAAAGTTTGCCAACCTTGGTTCAAAGTAGCTTTTCCTAGATATAGTCCTAACCAGGAGGTATGAGGCTACTGTGGAAGCGAATGTCCTCTACTTTCCAGCTTAAATATTTATTTGGTAGAGTAAATTGTTCTGTAACTGAAATACGAGACATAAAAAAGAATGACTGTGAATGTTGTCATGCTACTTAAACATACATTCAGTTACTCATGAGTATAAATGTTGCAGCATCACTATCAGAATACTGACCTAATCCATGCTCTTCCTTTAAATATGTGCACACAAAAAAAATCTTCAATTCCATGTGAAACAGCAAAGCACAAAACCTTACTGCTGTTGGGTTTAAATCGTTCATCTTTCACTGTAAACTAAAAATGAACATCATTTTTCTTGATGCCAGGGAGGTACTGTAATCCAATGGATTATGGGCTATTTTGGACTCAGATATGGTTCTTGGTGTCTTTATGTGACTGTGCACAGCAAGGCATTCTCTGAAATGTCTAAAATTTAGCTCTGCTACTAAGAGGGTGAAAAGTTTAATCAACTGCCCAAAAGTCATTTTTCAGTCTCTTGTTTTTCATCTCAATTACAAATTACACCAAAAAAAAGGACAATTCCAACAGAAATACTGAGGAGGTCTCTACCTTAGATCCACATTTAAGTCAGTAGAAAAGACTACTACACTAGGCGAAAGAAAATAAATTTTTTGTCTGTGTGTTACTAGGTAGAGAATTTTGGCTCATCAAGAACTGTAACTCAAAAGGAGTATATTGTTAGTGAAGGTAATGGGGAACAAAGCAAAAATATTGGGGAATGAAGTCTGAAGAAAGAACATGTGAATTAGAAAATGTCATCTTTTCAGTAACAGCATCTGGATACTTTTAGATGCAGTTCAAGGCATTCATCTCTTTAATCTGATTTACCTGAAGCTGGACATACAAGTTATCTATAATGTTTTTATGAGGAAAAACAAAACAAAATAAAACAACAACAACAAAAATAAAAACAAAAACAGTGAAATGTGCAGGAAACAGATTAATATAATATATTGAAAAATATGCTGCCATAACAACAGAGAAGAGAAAACAACATTTGCTTCTGCAGTGATGTAGTGATAAAAGAAGGACTATTTGATAGCAATGTGAACTGCTAAATTTTCGTTCCAAAAATAAAAACAAACAATAAGAGTCTGAATCTGAACTCATTTACATAAAAGTAAATATATTTACTTTAGTTGGTGGAATTGCTCTGAGATTAAAATCTAACTTAAAGTTCTCTTCCTGTGATCAGACCTACTTTAGCTGTAGGAGCTACACAGGACTTTAACAAGATTAGAAATTAAATGAAGTAAACTTAAATAGTGAAAGAATAGAGCAACCTGACTAGCATATCTGTCTCTGCTGCTGTAGCTTTGACGGGTATTATAGAAATAACAAACCTGAGCTTCAGCTCCAGTGAGGATAGCATGTATGAAATCTGACTTGCCACATCTTACAGAAAATGTTCTGCATGGTGACCTTTTGCCAAAACAAATTGTATGAAGTTGCTAGCATTTGCAGGTAGTTAGCAGTTTGCTGTCTCAAGTAAACATAAGAAACTGAATGCACAGTGGCAGTTACAAAAACTGTTGTGCCTAAACAAACTAATCATAACACAGTTCCTAAGACACAGTGCTTTATAAATTATTTGTTTGAGTGAGTTTATGGAAAGAAACATTCCATAACTCTTGCATAAAAAGGAAACAATCCATGGTAAATAAGATAATTGTTCTGAATCCATCTTATTAAAAATATGTAGGCATATATGTAAATACATGTATATACAACATGTGTGAAACATTCTCTCTTCTTGTAGGGACGATATCAGGGACAAAATTATGGCCCTGCTTCAGTCAAAGTAACATTTTCAATTGACAAGGACAATATTTTTTTGAAATTTTTGATGGAAAATGAAAAGAAATAATGGCTCTAGTGCTTTTGGGTAGTACTAGTATTTTAATTAAAAATAATGATGTATTGTACTGGCAAAAGTCCCAGCAAGACCAAAATGACTTATAGACCATTTACTTGTATAACAAGTGAAGATTTCCTCAATATCCCATCTATTTTCAGCAAAAAGCTCACAATGGATTCTCAATATTTTACTTTTCCCAAAAGTCCATCCTTAATTCTTCACAGAGAAACAACAAGTTATAGCAATTGGATATAAATCAGTATTTCCCATTATATTTACAACTTCAAATGCAGGTCTTATGTCTTAGTGTGTCACCCAGACTCCATTTACAGTTTTCAACTTTTTTCAGCTTGTGGATCTCACAAATTTTCCAAAAGCAGTATGAATCCTCATGTCAGCAATTCTGCTGGCAATAGGCTCACTTTTTTATTTTCCTTTCCCAGATCAAAAGTTGAGAACCACCACTCCTTCATTAGCCTGTGAAGAGACAGACACTACTATTAGGTAAATCCAACCTATCACAGACACCTACCTTAGGCTGGAACAAATCACCTTCCAGAAGCACCTATCCTCTTCCTTCATTGTAGGTAGACCCGAGGCTATTAGCAAATGTAAATGGAGGTGAATCCCAAAAGTAGCATCAAAAACATAAAAAGAAGCCAGGTGATTTTCTGAAAATACCCGGTATTTTAAGTTGCAAAATTTGAATTTCATTTATGCATGAAGTAATCTCATCTGACATTATTCATTGTTTATCCCAGTTCAAATTACAGTAAAAGTTGATCACAACAGGAGGCATGCTTACATGCAGAGACTCAGCAAAAGGTCACTTTTAAATATGTGTAAAGGAAGGTAATAAAACAATGGTTAATACAACAGGTTAAAATTTTACACTTTCTGGAAAATTCAAGAGTTTATAAATGTAAATGGGCTCAAAGGGTTATAGTTAATGGGACTATATCAGGCTGGTGACCAGTCACTACTGGGGTTCCCCAGGGCTCCTTTTTAGGGCCACTTCTCTTTAATGTTATCATAAATGACTTGGATGTAGGACTAGAAGGTGTTTTGAGTAAATTTGCAGATGATACTAAACTGAGAGGAGCTGTTGACTCCCTTGAGGGTAGAAAGGCCTTGCAGAGAGATCTTGCCAAACTAGAGCTGGGCAATCTCCAACAGTATGAAGTTTAAGAAGAGCAAGAGCTGGATTCTGCACCTAGAAAGGGGCAACCCTGGATATATGTATACACTGAGGGATGAGAGGCTGAAGAGCAGCCCTGTGGAAAGGGATCTGGGGGTTCTGTTTATGGAAAGTTGAACGTGAGTCAATAGTATTCCCTGGCAGCCAGGAGGGCCAACCATACCCTGGGGTGCATCAAGCATGCCAATGCTAGCTGGTCAAGAGAAGTGATTGTCCCACTCCTCTCTGTGTTAGTGTGGCCTCACCTTGAGTACTGTGTGCAGTTTTGGGCACTGCATTTTTAAAAAAAGGACATAAAACTATCGGAGAGTGTCCTAAGGAAGGATGAAAAGTATGTACACAAGTCATATGAGAAGCAGTTGGAAGTCACTTGGTTTGTCTCAGCCCAGAGCAGAGCAGGCTGAGGGGAGGCCTCATGGCGCCTGCAGCTCCCTCACGAGGGGAGCGGAGGGGCAGGTGCTGAGCTCTGCTCTCTGGGGACAGCGACAGGACCCGAGGGAACGGCATGGAGCTGGGACAGGGGAGGGTCAGGCTGGGTGTTAGGGAAAGGTTCTTCACTGAGTGGGTGGTTGGGTACAGAACAGGCTCTACGGGGAAGAGATCACAACACTGAGCCTGATGGAGTTCAAGAAGTGTTTGGACAACACTTTCAGACACACAGTCTGATTTTTGGGTGGTCCTGGGTGGACCCAAGAATTGGACTTCATGATCCTCGTAGTCCCTTCAAACTCAGGATATTCTGTGACTTCGTGGTTCCATAGATGTGTATGTAAAGCAACAGAGCAGCCCTGAAACCTCTGTGTCTCACAAGTAAGACTGAGTCAATGTGATAAGCCATATGACTAAACACCCTATGTAAATATAACTTCAAAGGCCAAGTCCTACATTCCTGCCTTTAAATTTTTAGATTAATGTTATAAAACTATAGTTTCTTAATAAAGATAGATAGATGGGAAATCTCCCCCATATTTTTGAGATTTGTTTGAAAGCAGTTTCCACTTCATGAGAATTTATTATTATTATTCCAGTCTAAAGAACTGCAAATCTCCAAATTCCCTATGAATGAGAAATTCTGATAAGCATATTGTTGCATAAGCACATGCTGATAATCAGCACATGCTGATTCTAAAAATAATATCTTGCAGGTTTTGCACCTGTGTTCACTGATTGACCTCAAGGGTGCAGAGAGCATGGCTGATAGGCTGCAATATCTGGGCAACCTCAGAATCACCACAGGCTGGAGAAAATATTTATATTGTAAAACAAAAGAAGAGAAAGAAAACAATTTGAATGCTTACCAGCCACTCCATGTAATTGTTAGCTCTCCCCTGACATGGCTATGCACAACTTTAACTAGATCTCTCAGACAAAGCTTGGGTCCTTGTAGTGGATTTATGTGGCAAGGTTTTGGTAGCAGGGGGCCATAGGGGTGGCTTCTGTGAGAAGGATCTAGAAGCTGCCCCATGTTTGGTAAGGGCCCCACTGCTGACCAGAGCCGAGCCAATAAGTGATGTTGTTTGCGCCTCTGTGAGAACATATTTAAGAAAGGGGGAAAAAACAGACAAACAAACAAACAAAAACAAAAACAAACAAACAAAAAAAAAAAACCTACTACACAGCAGCTGGGAGAGTGAGAGGAGTGAGGAACAGCCTTGCAGGCACCAAGGTCAGTGAACAAGGAGGGGGAGAGGTGCTCCAGGCGCCGGAGCAGAAGTCCCCTGCGGCCTGTGGTGAGGACCATGGTGAAGCAGGCTGTCCCCCTGCAGCCCATGGAGTACCACGGTGGAGCAGGGTTCCACGCTGCAGCCCGTGGAGGAGACCACGGTGGAGCAGGTAGACCTGCACCGACAGAGGCTGCGGCCTGTGGAAGACCCCTGCCGGAGCAGACCCTGGGCCGGACCTGTAGCCCGTGGAGAGGAGCCCACGCAGGAGCAGGTGACCTGGCAGGAGCTGCTGCCCGTGGGGGATCCAGGCTGGAGCAGTTTGCTCCTGACAGATGGACCCCGTCGTACGGACCCATATCTGGAGCAGTTCCTGAAGAGTTCCTGAAGAGCAGTTCCTGAAGAGTTCCTGAAGCCCATGCAGGATCAGTTCAGCAAGGACTGCAACCCGTGGGAGGGACCCCACAGCACAGGGGACAAGAGTGACCGAGAAGGAGTGGCAGAGATGAAGTGCTATAGACTGACCACAACCCCTGTGTCCCTGTTCCCTTGCGCTGCTCGGGGGGATGAGGTGGAAGAGGGTGGGTGGGGGGAAGGCATTTTTGGTTTCTTTCCTTTCTTTCTCACTTCTCTAGCTTGTTAGTAATAGGTAATAAATCTTACTATCTCCCTACTCTGAGTCTGTTTTGCCTGCTACGATAACCCTTTAGCCCTTTGTGTCGTATTTTCTCCCCCTTCCACTTTGAGGAGGGGGAGTGAGAGAGTGGCTGTGGTAGAACTCGGATGCCCACCTGAGTAAAACCACCACAGTCCTTCTGGGGACATTTCAACAGTGACTACTTGCAAAAGGCATAATGGTCAAATCTGCATCAGGTTCAGCTCCTTCCATCTTTCCTAGTCTTCCAGCACCATCTCAACAGGCCTTGCCCCTTGAAACATGATACATGATTCCCCCCCCCCCCCTTTTTTTTTGATGCAAATACCATTGTAGAGAGCCATCACAAAGATTTAACATAATTTTACATACTTTGAACAGAGACATACACTCACACACCCTCAGTGCTGCATACTATAGGCACAGCAAGTCTGAGACAGAGCTAGCAGTATGGATGTCAGTCATCCTGCATTATTTGGCAAGGGATCCCTCCCGGTCTTTCTTACTCAGAAATACAGATGCCTCCCAGTGTACATCCCAGGGTTTGAATGCTCTATGGTGCAGAAAGGCCAGGAGTCCTGAGCATCTCCCTCCCACCTAGAAGGCTGTCAGACTGTCTAGCAAAATTTGTCAAATAAAAGTTTAAAACAATTTAGCCAACTCACAAGCCATGAAAGCAGAGAGTAGTTTTAGGCCTAGTTCTGTAAATTCCAGCTGTTTTATATTTACACAAAGTAGCAGCTTGTAGGATGAATCTTTAAACCACTACTTTCCAATTTGGGAAAAAAGAGAAATTCATTTGGCTTATAATAAGGGGAACTATAATAAACTTCTCGTCTTGCAGAAAACAGGCCTCAAAAATAGCTCAGAATGGCCATGTTCAAGAATTCTGGCAATTTTTTCCTTTGGAAATTAAAGCTTCTCACTTTGCCTAAAACCAGCAGACATATCCAATCAACTGATAAATTTTATAGTTTATATCTCATAGCAGAACATTTCTCTTTGTAATATCATTGATGTTGTACTAACATAACATACTTCTGCAGTTCATTTGTGTAAGTCAGGAAGAAATCAGCACTTGTACTAGAACATCATATCTTCTCTTGGTCATATACTGAAATCCACCACCAACTCCATCAGTAAATCTCATAGGCAGATGTTATCTTTAAAATTGTTGTGTATATGATATATTCCTCTAATCCACATACAGAGGACATGTTTCAGAGCACATTCTATTTGTTTCTTCCTTGGCATAGATAACATTTAAAGGGCCTACCTAATATCAAAACTGAAAACATTTTTATATCGAACAAGTAGAATATCTCAGTAAACAGATGACTCCTACCAGACAAAATCTAAGGATATCCAGGGTTAATATAATGCAGGAAAAATAATGGAGTTGAATCTAGTTGAGAACAGAGGTATGTAATGCTAGAGTGTTTTATGTAAGTGTCTTGTGGCCACATCAAAAAGAATTTCTCAAGCTTTAAATGTTTAAGACCAAAAAAAATTTGGGGGAGAAATCAGACTGAACAGTTCTTGTTTCCATGAAACAGGAAAAAAAAAAAAAAAAGCATAAAAAAGATGTCCATAATGTCCATATTACTCTAAAGTGGCACTTCAAGACTGTCTAGTGGAAAATAATAATAATAATAATAATAATAATAATAATAAACACATACTGATTTCTTAATGTCAGGGAAAAGCTATTTCAATTGCTTTTCTGTGGGAAAATGGTGATACTTGGTAACCGGTTAGGTTGATCACAGCTGGCCATTTCCTATGGATATATCAGGAGATACTGTATTGATCCACTGTCAAGTTTTCTAATTTGAAGAAAATTGTTTGACTTCAGGGTGGCACTATGCATTGCTTGAACTCCACACTTCCTGGTGTGGGGGGTTCTTATTTATTTGTGTTTAACACCAGAAACCTCCATTAATCAGCTGTAGAATACACGCAGAATTCCAGCTAGCCTTGGCAAGAGACTCTGCTGGGAAGTAACCCCAGACAGCTTCACTGTGGCAATTAAGCACTCATTCATTAGTAGTGTGAAAATATAAAGGCTGTCTGATGAAAACAGACATATATCGCATCCAAACTTTTGAAGGAAGGAATTCTGTGTTAATTTCACAGATTGTCTTGGCCAAATTAATTTATTCCAACCCTGCAAGAAGGTAGCTTGAACTGGATTGTGAAATCTAGTTTCAGTTTTCCTAATGAAAAGTTTCACTGAGTAACTCTTGGGAACAAAAACAGGCCCACATTTTTTTCCGATCTACATGCAGTCTTCAAGTTCACAATTTCCGTGAACATTTTATAAAGGGAATTAATCCAATATCATAGATAGACCAGACCAGCTGCTATTGCAAGTTGCTCATGCTCTTATTTAGAATTAAGCTTAATTAGTTAAATTAAACTTAGAGAATTTAAGAATTAAACTTAGAGAAATTTGCAGGTTTTGGTAGCATTTGTGTTTACAGCTCAAATACTAAGGGGTAACTCTTTAAGCCTCAGTAGGAAAGCATCATTTACAGACAGAGGAATGAGGGATAGGGTATGACCAAGGTCCTGGAAAGAATCAGTGTCACTGAGTGCAATTTTGTTGTCAGCCATCCTTCAGGAAGGATACATCTGACCTTATTCTTATGAAGAGCTTGATGGTAACCAAATGGGCTGCATTTGTAATCACTCTTATGCTTTGACTCAGGAGACGATTAGTCTTGTAGGCTTTAAAAGAAAGTTAAATGCAACCTCTGCCAAATGTTCAGCCACTGGAGACATACATGAATTCAGATATTTTTTTAGCAGGGATTTTATATCTATTCTAAAGAAAGGGAAGGGAAGGGAAGGGAAGGGAAGGGAAGGGAAGGGAAGGGAAGGGAAGGGAAGGGAAGGGAAGGGAAGGGAAGGGAAGGGAAGGGAAGGGAAGGGAAGGGAAGGGAAGGGAAGGGAAGGGAAGGGGAGGGGAGGGGAGGGGAGAGGGGAGGGGAGGGGAGGGGAGGGGAGGGGAGGGGAGGGGAGGGGAGGGGAGGGGAGGGGAGGGGGGGAGGGGAGGGGAGGGAAATCTTACTACTACTGTTGAAGTATTTTCCATTATATCAATTACTGATAGAGAATAGTGGAAGGGCAATAACTAAGACCTGTTTAAGACCCTTTAGTTCTGAAAATAATCTTGCAGAAGTCTGAAATACTTTAAAGTAAGCTGTGGTTACACTAGTTGGCATAAAGAGCCAACAGACCATTAGCCAGATGAAAATTGCTGCAATGTGACAGATGTTTGACTCCATTTCTGCCTGGAGGCTGGTGTAAACTAGTAACATCAGTTCTTTGCCAGCTGGATAATATTTGTATACAAGATACTATCTCTTGCTCAGGTAATACAGTGACTGTCCATTCCATGTTAGCCACTGGAATGAAGGAAAGAATTAGCCTAGGCAAAGGATAATTAATCTTATTAAAACATACCAAAACACAACAACTGGAACTCATTAGACTAAAACAAGATTGAACTTCTGGTCTCAGTTTAATTCCTTGAAGATAAGTGTCCAGAAGTAAACACTTTTATCCCTGTGGCACATTTATTAAACGTCTTAAAAGAGAATTAACAATTGAGAATCAGCATAAAGTCCAAACAACTCATTTTAACCATGCAGAAGTATTCTAGGTCAGCACAAATAAATCTGACAAGGTAGGGTGGAGAAAATTGTGCTGAAGTGTATTTGTTCTGTAGTAAAAGTACAAGCCATTCAGTAAAATTATTTGGGAATATTTCCCAAGCCAGGTACATTTCACTTGAAATAGCAAATATTTTAATATTTTGTTTCATACACTTGGATTTCCTGAGCAAAACTCTATATTTTTGTCTTGAATCTCAGTATTTTAGTGATCAAGTCTACTTGGCATTTACATTAAAAGGCAGATATTTTATTATTCACTGTAGCCACTTGCTTCTGTCTATAAATTTTTTTTTTTTTGATAGTTTTCAAACTCTTCCTTTAGAATCTGTCTAGGACAAGAAAACCTAATGTGCACAACAAATGTATTCCAGCAGCTCAGTATAAACAAAATGTTGCAAAATTCTTTACTGAATCCTGCTGTAATCAACCAACAAAAACCCCTTCTCTCCCTTCTCCAATGGCTACACAAACTGAATACTCTGATTCTCTATAATTATTCTAGGTAATATTGCTCTCAAAAAAAAAAAAAAAAAAACCTACCCATTTGCAGTCAAAAGTAGCTTGCATTCACTGGTACATTTTCAGACTACCAGACACATGTGCAACCACAGGAGCTATACAATGGCTGTTCTTTGGAAAGTAATATTTGAAGAGTAACAAAACTCATAGTTTATTCGACCTGCATATAAAACCATTGAAGTATAAGACATTTATCATATTAAAAATGCATCATTAAAGTTTAAAAGCAGGTGCAGTTACTCAATAAGTTAATGGTATAGTCTGAACACTCCACTCAAGATTGTATTGTTGAATTCCCGTTGGGATAAAACAGAAAGAGAAAAACAGAGGGAAGGAATTAAAATGACCTTGCACCAAGGTGCTGATGCCTGAGCCTGCATTTCTGGTAGGCTGTGGTTGAGCTCCACTCTGAGGATCTTTACAGCACTGCATTTCAGTACTGTGAATGGATGAACGCTACAAGTGACCATGAAAAAAAGCAACAGTCACTACGGAGAGAGACGTGGGTGACTCTACACGTACACTAGGACACAGTTTTTCATGACAGTAAGCCTTAGGCAGGCTGTTGAAGGAAGAATAAAATAATATATATCAACAGGAAAATATTAAAAAGTTAAAATATTAAAAAATAAAAATATAAAAATAAAAGTTTAAAATATTAAAAATTTCCCCTACCATTTAGGAGTCATGTACATATATATAATGAACCTGTATGGTCCCTAAGGAAATTGAATAAAGGACAGGATTTCCAATTTATGCAGAATAGAAATCAGTGACATTCTCAAAACATCTGTGTTTTTGAGCACATGCCTTTTTTTTGTTAGGTCCAAAACAAATTTATTTCATATCATTTAACTAATAATTTAATTTTAAAACTATTATAATTTCTTTAAATGACCATTTGTTTGGCTTCAGATATAAAATTGTCATCAGATGAAACTTGTCAAAACTCCCTTTTCCTTTGTTTTAGCCAAGAGTTCAGCATAATAGGAGTGGTTAAGTAGATCAGAGCAGTTTTTGCTGGGATCTTTACGTCCTCCCTATTTGAAATTCAGGATTTTCTCATTTAGATATGGCTTAAACTGAAGACCTTGACTGTATCTCCTCACCATGTGCCTATCTAAAGAGTGTATTTGGTATGCACTGCCACAGAGCTTGTGGCTAAGTTTCCTCTGAAAAGTATCTGTCTTATTCACATCATTCCATGTTACAAATGGACCCAAGCATAGTAAGTGGGGATATTTGTGGGATCAGCCTCCATACTGCACCAGAATGACCATGGCGATGTAACCACAGACTTCAGTGGGAAGCAATGCTGGATGAGTTTCCAATATAGACAAAACTTAAGTTGATGAACTTAGATGGTAGTAAACCATGTAAACCACACTACCATGATGATAGTGACTTGAACCACAGATATTTGAGGGAGCTTCTTTGTTTAGCTCTCTCAAACTTATGTGAGGAAGCTAGCTTGTTATCTTATCAGGACAAGGCTGATAGTAGTAAAATAGCTACCAGGCAGTTAGATGGTTTCTAAAGAAAAAAGATAGAGCTGAAAAACTGGCATGGAATTGAAAGCCTCATTTCCGTTCAGCCTGCACTCATATCACGGGTGTTTAAAACCCATGGGTTTTCAAGGTCTGCTTTATTTAAGACAGAACTGCAACTATGTAGGCCACTTAGTACCAGGTAACATTAATGGTTTTATTCACAGATAAAGTTTATAAATAATGAAGTGGCCAGCTCAGGGAAAAAAAAAAAAAAAAAAAAAGAGAGAGAGAGAGAGAAATTGTGTTTATCTTCTGTTCAGTCTTTTTTTTTTTTTTGAGGTGGCATCTGATAAAAATCATGAAAACTAAATATCATTTTCGACAAAAAGGAGGTGAAGGGGAAAGAGGGAAAAATAAATAATTTTAAAATATCACTTCAATCATTCTGCTGAAAATTATTGAATGCTTCATCAGTGATAAATGATGTTTTAGCTGACCCCTGACATTGGTTCAAAAAACTTTGTAATATCTGTAAGGCATTATGAAACACGAAAGGTTTTTGAAACTGCAAGTTCCCACAGTTTCTGGACATACTTGCATACTGGGGCATTGCTTTAGTAGTAGAACCCTCAGTGGGAATATATAAAGAGCTTCTGAAAAAAAAATGGCACAAGGTTGTCCACTAGGCCACGGAAGAATTTGTGTCCCTCTTCTTCCTCTTCAGAAACCACAGTTCTCTGGAAGAGATGAAGAGATTTTTTTGATTCTTTTTCTTCAAACGTGCTTAAACAGGAATGTACAGAAGTAGCAAACTAAGCACAAAAATAAATTATTCATGTATATGCGTGTGTGTATTATAGAAATTGTCTCCTTCGATAAGCAAAGCTGTGTTTTGGAATGGATATGGATATACGCTTTCAGAACATAGGCCACATATCACCAGGTTATATTGATTACAATACTATCACTGTGTAAAGAGACAAAACTGATGCAGACTTCATAGACCAAAATCATATCATTGAAATGCAGTGTATTGATTGTTGTTTAAGTGAAATATAACCCATAAGCTAAAAAGAAAAATATTTTAGAAGTGCAAATTCTTTAACAGTAATTTGCACACATGCATCAAACATAAAATCATTTAAGGTACACATACCTGAAGTATGCACAACCTTACAATGTGATGATACATATGCGTATTCATAGTGATACATTCCTTTAGTTTCCATAGCTCTTCCTCTGTATAAGAGTGTTCTTCAAGCTTCAAACTAAATAATGCAATGTATGTTTGAATTTCCAAATAAGTTTATACCTTTAAAAGAACACAGCTAAACTCTAGAAGCAAACAAATTTCTAGTCCAATTAGAAGTTCAGAAAAAAATCAGTAGAATATTCATTATTCACATTTCCTTAATTTCACTGGACAAGTACACTACAAATTAACCCAGAACTCATTATTACTTTGGAGGTCAAAATTATTATTCATTTTCTGCCCTTCAAACAAGGAAACTTAGTTTGGTATGCTCTTAATTTTTCTACTAACATAAAATGGAATGGTTAATTTTTCAGCATTTGTTGTTCATTATTCACTAAAGAAAATTATCTGTTTTATAATTTATCATTGATGTTCTATTTATGTACCATGAGTGGTTGTCATGGTTTGTTTTTCATCTTTCAAAAATTAAAGATGAACTAGTTCTTTTGTTGTTATCCACAAATGAAAGAAATGAAAACTTGTTCTTCAGGTTCCAAAATCCACATATTTGTGCTGACAACATATTTCACTTTAAAGAGAAGTCACCTTCATTGTGAACTTTGCCTAGTTCGTGGTTTATTGGCTAATACTTTAGATAGTACATTTTGGAGAACACTACATAAATTCCTGTTTGATCCTGAAAATTTGCATTATTTTATTAATATGCTTACAATAAAGTTACATATTCATCAGTTTTTAAATCCTTTCATAATGATTTTCCAAAGTAGAAGCAAAGATTTATAGACAGATACCTGTATTGAAAACTTAGCTTTCATAATTGCTACTCCTCCTGATTTCTGAGTATTGTCCTTAAAACTGTTTGTAGGAAAAAAAAAATATATATATATATAAATAAAAAAATCAAGGTGTTCAAATTCATAAACAATGATAAATTTTGCTGTGCATACAGAAAAAGTTGCTGAATACTCATACCACAAGTTGGTGTCCATATGTGTAGACATTATCCTGAAGACAGTACTTCATGTATAGAAAGCTTAAGTTTGAGAATCTATCCTATGAATGACACTACAGGAAAGATGCAGGTGCCTATTCAAATGACTAAATATACATGGCCAAAGACATCTTTGGTGTTTTAAATAATACAGATTTTTTACACAAAGTCAGCAGGTGTGCCACAGAAAGTACAGAAGACTGCATCCTTTCTGAGCAGTAGTGAAAGGAAGGGAACCCTGAGGAACTGAATAGGTATCATTCACAGCTGTCATTAGGAAATCAAATCTTTCCTCTCACATTTGGCACTGATGATACAGTATTTTGGTATTTTGTCTCTACCAACTCCACTTCTATATTCTAAGACTACCAAAGAGTTTTTGGATAGATGTGTAAAGTTTTTAGATGCTAAAAAAAAAAAAAAAATAAAAATCTTCTGAGTTCAGTCAAGCACAAGAAATGCCAAGATCAGTTCTGAGAATGTCTTCCAGTGATATATGTTAAATGCATGCAAGTTCTAGATTGAATCATGCTTCTGTTATCTTATGAGCACTGATTCCCAAGAGTAAGATCACTGATGCCTACCATAATCATGTTTGCCACAACCCATATATGTGATCACCACCTGTGGTGTAGCAAGACTAGTCAGGCAGGACATCCTTGGCTGATCTCTGTCTTAATTCCTGTATAAAAAGTTACACGGGTACCCATCCAAATTAGAAGATAGTCCATCAGATTATATAGTTTACTGGTGTCTCAAAAAACTTTATTTATTGACAAGATGTGAGACTGAGTAGTGACAGACGCATTGCAGCGAAAAGTTGATATTTTGAGACTGTCATTTAGGGAATGACTCAAAAGTGTGACATTGTATTTAAGTATGGTTGATAATCGGTGATAACACTACCAACATGCCTCTTATCTTTAAGCACTCAAGGTATATAGGAGTTAGGCATTCAAGTGACTTGTTTCAGGAAATTCAACTCCACGAAAGTGGAGTCTCATCAGAAAGTGAGTTGACTCCAGAGGGAAAAAATACATTAACGATCCCAAATTCTTGGTAGCCAACCCAGATCCATATATTTCCTTAAACAGAATTCTTCACAATAAGCAACTGAAAGAAATTTAATAAAAATGAAAAAAGAGAAAAATGTATTGTGATACTAAAACTTTTTATTTGAGATTCCCAACTAATCACTGACAGTCATCTTAGTAACAAGTTTGGGCATTTACCTCTGCGTCAATAAACAGTAAAACAACCACACACACACAAACACACACACACACACACATACACAAAAATATATTAATTACTTTCTGGGGTAGTAAAATACTATTATCTTCAATTCTAGTACATATTTACAGTATCATTTGCAAACCAATTGTGTAGCATACAAACAATACTCATTTTGTAACACATAGAATTCCTTCTTGAAAATCACAGTATTAACGCCCCAACACTTGAAGAACTAATTTAACTGGTTGTGCATCAAAGGTTTCACAATGTAGGTATTAAAAATAAATAAATTAAAAACTCAGGAGCATCAACATGTTCCACACCACGTGTCAAATATGTTTTAGAACATCACAGCACATATTCCAGAGTGAGTTAGCAAAAATTCTGCAAAAATTCTGCACAATGTATCACATTCTGCACAAATATCTGCACAATATGTGCACATATGTGCACATATCTGCACAAATATCGTAATACTCTTTCCTGTAAAATTAGTTTGTTTTTTCCTGTAAAATTAATTGGCAACAAATGCATCCCAGCAAGTCTCACAGTCCCCATGCAACACAACACTTTATTTGGATTGCAAGTATTGTGTAGTAACTGTGGCACACCCCGTATGTGATTTTTACATTTACTCAAACGATGGATTTTTCCCTTCGTATCTATTATTTATGTCAAGGGTGGCTTGTCCCTTGATAACCATTGATAGGCCTTCTAAACAGTTTAGGTGAGCTACATATTAATACATGCTAATGTTCTGACGCAATAACTCTTCTGAATTGATACCACTATGGACTGTAATGAAATACATTGCAGACTATATTCAGCCCACAATGGATGGAATATGGATTCTGCTGTCCTGATTTACAGTTAAATAATGACTGGACTCATTGCTAATGAGATTCTAGAACTCTTGTTTTGTTTTAATATAGTTTGCATTCTACAAATTTGTAGTTTTGATGGTTACTTTAGGTTTTTTGTACTGAAAAAATACACTTCTATTTTTGTTTGTTTATTTTTTTGCTTGTTTTAATGTAAATTCATTAGTGCTGGCAAATTTTTCTTCAGTTCAATTTTGAAAAATGGTATCTACAGTGGCTTTTAAACAATAAATGAAGAAGAAAACTTCTTTATTAATTTTATGTTGATCTAAACCTGCCCAATAAAAGGTCAATTTTTAATAAAATTATCAATAACATTTAATGATAAAAATGTGAGGAACTCATGTACTCTCTAGCTCTTCTGTTTCTAAAACATTGGAGATAAGAAGGAAGGAAGGAGTATATATCGGAATTTAAGTTGCCTTTTTTTTGGTAAATATTTGCTTACTGTCTACTTCGTTATGCTATTTTCTTTCCCCTGGAGCTGTATAATATTTTTGTAGTTATCCTTGCAGTGCCAAGTGAAGAGGGATAGAAGGATTTGTTCAAGGTCACCTGAACAGTCTAAAATGATGCTGGAAAATGAATTTTACTAGTCCCAAGTTAACAAGTTGTTAAATCACACTTCTTCTCAGTGTAGCATTACACTCCAATTTGAATTTTGGAGGTCCATGGACTATTTTTGATCTTTGTTTTATGAACGCATGCAGGAAGATGGAAAGGATTGAAAGCAAGATGCTAACAATGAAAATAAAAAGGCCTTCTGTTATTGCTAAGATGTAAAAATAAATAAATAAAATAAAGAGCCATGAACAAGTTTATTTTCATATGAGAGAAAGGCAGGACTACTGGCACAGAGCTTCTCTGTGCAACTGAAAAATATTAAATCCCATTCTCTCAAGGATGCTACCAACTTGTCCACTACCACATACAAAGTAAAAATTCCCTTTCAGTCTGCTGTTCGGTTACCAGCATTAGTCTAAGCATGTTAGTGATCCATGTTCAAAATAACGAAGTAAATTTTGGCAAACTTAATATTATTGCTACCTGATAATGAGGCCTTATTTAAAAATAACAGAGCACATGAAAGCATATGGGTGTGAATTTCCCTCTGAGAAGAGGGAGCAGATCAGCCCTCTTTCCCTAGCTCTTTCCTCCCTTTGCAGGAATGAGGATACTTAATGATATATTCATAAAAAATGTCCCAAAAGCTATGGTTTGGAAGGAGAGGAAGGGAAGTGCAGCTTTGTACATTAAATATTAAATGCTTGAACACGTTTACGTTTCCTTTGTCCTCTTACCTTTCAAATGTCTTTTTTTTTTTTTTTCTTTTTTTTTTCTGGCAATATGAACTATATCTGAGTTCTTGTCAAGCCTGGGCTGTTTTTCTAGAACCTACTACATTGACACAGCTGGGGCATGTGAATGCTTCTCAGACATTTGGGAAGGAGACTTTTCCCCCTCTTTTTCTTAGAGAGTAAGATATGCCCATAGCCTCCTATATATTTCAGGTTTGTTTTTGTGACTTAGAGCTAACTTCTACCTTTGAAGAAAGTAAAAAAAAAAATAAATGGAGAGAGAGAGAGGAAAAAAAAAAAAGAAAAGAAAAATAATTTAGTTCAGTACTATGAATAACTGGGCACTTAACATCCCAGTTGTGATCCCAGTAAAAGAGTAATTCCCTTGAAGTCAGTGAAATGGTGCTGGATTTACCTCAGGGCAGAATTTGGCCCCCCACTAGTGATCCAGCTATTAATAGCTTTGCATTGAGAAAAATCATTCAATAAAATAATTACTCGTCTTGTCAGTGGAACCGTTTTTTTAATGTCCTACATAAAATCCTTAGACCAAAATTCAAAGCTATATAGAATAAATTAATTAATTGGGGAATTAATTGGGCCATGTTGCCTTTTTTAAAACTAAGCTGTGTTTTAGTTATATTTTGTTATGTGCCCAGAGGCTACTGGGCATGGGTGCCCTATAAATAAAAATGGATAACATATTATTATTAATAATAAAGGTACCACAAAATAGTTTCACCACTTTTTCTATACAGCTCTTAGAACAATCACAGTTGAGGGGCAGTGAAGAAACAGTCAGGGTTGTGAGAACATGCTGCGGAGAAGATTGTTTTGCCAACAGCAAGGACTGTTTCAAGTCATTGTTCTCCCCTTCTCCTTCACCCTCCTCCCTGGTCCTTCACAGACCTTTCATCTCTGTTCCTGCTTGGCAGCATCTGGTAGTTCCCGTTTCCATCCAACTTGCATTCTCTCTGATGTGATTCCTGCAGGAGCTGATCTCAGGCAGCTCCTCCTTCCAAGCTCTCCTCCCCTCTCAGGCCTGAAAATTTTCCTGTCTTCTGTGCTCAACCCCAGTCCCACCACACATGCACAAGGTGTGTGGAGTGAAATCCCACGGATCTGCAAAATAAATCTTTAAGTTTCATTCTTCCCTCTTTTTTAAGCTATATATTTTAGTGTGTGTGTGTTTCCCAGACTGTATGAAAATATATCTTATATATACATATATTTTTTTTAACATTTAAAAAGAATCTTTTGACTTCACCTATTCTTGATGTAAAAACCCTCTTGGCATTTTGACAGCAAATGATTAAAAGCCTTTCTCAGTATGTTACAAGCAAATATGAATTTTAACAAGTAAACTTACAGAAATGAAATATTCTATTGTTGTCTAATGCTAAACTAGCTGTCAAGTTTCAGACACTTGCTGTTAGTATAAGCAATGATTAGAATGAAGGTATGTTAAAAAGAAATACAGTCCAGGTTTTACCTATGTATTGCAGATATAAAATTGGGATTTATAGATTCTTTGGATGACATCAGGAGTAAAGTGGTGGTTCTGTTCTGGGATTTTACATTTTGCTCCACAAATTATTATATATCATGTGCCTCCGTTTGTGTCTTGCACACAGCAGTTCTCAACAAGTTTCCAAGTGAGAGTAGAGGAGAAAGTTTGTTAAAAACAGTCATTGTATAGACTACAGCAAATACTTTAAAATTACTTTCTACAATCTTACAGGAGGAGACAGTGAGAGAAGAATAAATAGACTTGAAGTGTCAGCTGGGAAGAGAAGCTGAGAGGTCAAGAACTTTAGCAGCTTTCTGACGTGAATGTGGGAAAGGAAAGGGAGGGATGGGTACTACTTAAAAATGCAGATGAAAGGAATAAAGCAAATGATTAAATGGAAGGTACTGGATGAGCTGTCAGAGGCACACTGTGAAGTCATAAGAGACAGCGAGGCCTCTTCACCTAAGCAGAGGGAACAATGACAGAACATGGTTGAAATAGCATTTATATTCTTCGCTTGCAATCCCTCCCTTTTTATCTGCTGTCTAATCACTGTGAAGAATACTAGCATCCTATATGTCACTCAGGCCCATAATCCCAATGTCATTGATGACTAAGGTATCATTAACCTTCTAGCAATTTCTTCAACAGATCTAGCAGTTTCTTGTTGCACAATATCTCTTACATACAGATTTTTCCACCCATTCATCTTTTTTGCTGGTGTTCATTGTCTAACACACACAAAGTTAAAAGTCCTTTTCATCGATCTTGACAAATGCTTCCTTGGCCTGTTTTTACCCCTCCAAAGTGCTGCATTTACCTAGCTCATCATTTTGGCCAGCTCTTGGAATTCTTCGATGGCTCCCTCATCTCTATTAAATGAAAGTTTAAGTATTTCTTTTTATCTCCAAAGCCCTGCACAATCTTCTCTTTCATTTAATTCTCAGAGGTGGACCAAAGGTGCCAGTTCACACGGTGTTATATTTTCAAGAAAACAGCTTATCATACTTACCAGTATTGTCTTACTGCTTCCTTGTATTCCCCTATCTGTCAGTATCTGTGTGTGATCCATCTATATCTTGTAAGTCCTACTTGATGGGACTGGGATTTTTGTGCCATTTTAACATATAGTGCTCAGTACACTGAAATGCTCATCTGCATCTGAAGTTCTTAGTAAGTTGTTATAATATTCTTACAGTAAAATATAGTATATATAAAATCGTATAGTGTCAAAATAGAATATTTAACTCTATGGTGCAATACAAGAGCAAGAAAATGAAAAACTGAAGAAATAGCTGTCTGTTATCAGAGTTACTCTGGAGACCAAAACTAAAGGAAGTCTGAGGGAAGTAAGCAAGCTGCACATGTGAGCATCTCGGTTTGAGGTGGATGAATGAAAGACTTCCTTTAGAATTGTCTCTCATTCCAAACACCCTCAAGCAACAAATGGTGTCATCTGTAAGATTTAGTTCTCTGCATCAGACCTTAAGAGCTGAAGTAACAGACTAGATGGTAAAAAACATAACCTTCTCGGACACGGATTGTTCTCAAGATGTGCTAGCTTTTTTGTAATGCTGTTTCAGTAGCACTTCCCTAATTTTAGTGTTGTTTTTTTCAGAACACTAGTGAAGGAAGCATGATATGGACCAGAGGATTACCTAGATTTATCAATATTAAAGTGTTATTTAACAACACTTTGATTAAACCAAAGTTTGTAAGCAGATAGTCATCATTTACTACTCCTGATACATTAGTCCTAATTACTCTGAATGTAACATTATATCAGGTGATGTTTTGAATCATATTGTTTTCATAGGTCACATCTTTAAATGTCAGTCTTGAACAATCTAAATAGTTCTGTGATAACACTGGATTTCCCAAGATGTCATGTTAATGTTTAAGACAGAGCTCCCATTAGATAAGTTCTGCTGCAATGTCATATGAACTCAGACAAGTTCAGAAACTGGACCAAATGAGAAGCTAGGAGTAAAACACTGCACATGCATGTAGGGGAGTCTGATCTACTAAGTTTTATGTTGTTCTCTTTGGAAAAGAGAAAATGAAAAATTCATTTCTGTGCTTATGACCAGAAATATCAAGACAATTTATACATTAGACTTCTAGCTTGCCTTGTGAGGTATTGGAATTTGTATTCTGAAGAGAGCAAAATGGGACTGGGATTAGGATGCTAAATGAGTACATGGATAAATGCACAGAAGTCTTTTTTTCTATTTCTTTTTTCTTTCTGAAAGGGCATCATGTAGGCAACTGAAGTCTGGTATAATCTCACAGACTATGTTCATGGATCTATATTCAAAGTATCTCTGAAAGTTATGCTGAGTTCAATTTTAGAGAAACTTTTGCAAACTTTACCCTAAGAAGATCTGGAATCTGATATCTCTCTACAACACTCCATTCCAGGGTTAATTGTTTAACTTGAGAGCTACTGATGCTATCCCATATCAAAGGGGGTTAAAATGAAAAGAGAAGAAAAAGAAAAAAAAATATTAAAAGAGAGTCAAAGGTCTCAATACCAAACCACTAGCTTATATTCTTTTCCCTGACCTCTTTCTGCATCACAACTCTACACACCTTTTCAAAAGCTGTGATTTTTTTTTCCATTTTGAAAAGAAAGTAAAATTTGTGTGAAGAATAATGTGAAGCACTGTCTTCAGACTAGATTTAAACTCATACTTGGCCTAATTTTAGTTTATAAAATTCCTTTGAGAAACTAACTAAAATTTAATATGGGAAGGTGTGTATAATGTAACTATTATAAAGAAATTCAGACATTACTTCGATATCCTGGAAGACAGATTTTGAATTAAGGAGAATGCATGCAATAAAAATGTTACCAAAATGATTAGCATAAGTAACTGAAAAAATCTGATTATAAGAAGGTAAAGTAGTTTAACACACGACTACATTCATAAGTATGAAATATTATAATTCTATTGTCTATTCTTCCTGTGAAAAGTTAGCTCCTTCAGGAATGTCTTAATGAATAATAAAACTGACTTGATTTTCCCACTGCAGTCAACTTTGCTGTCAGGCTATTAATGATTCATAATGACTGTATGCTTAATAGTTTTATGCCAGATAAAAGCCATCCAACAGAAGCAAGTAGCCAGTGTCACTCCTGCAACTGCTCTCTTGATATTTTCAGTACTATTGGTAAAAACAATCTCTAAAAATGCAGAACAGCTGAGCTGAAATGGGAAAATGGTTTTAAATCACTCAATAACATCAGTGATGAAGTCATATAAAATTCTTTATTGCATTACCTCTGCTGTAGAAGAAAACACAGAGGACTAGATTGCATGCTGTTTGTAAAAGATGTCATATTTTCCTATTCATATAATTTCATATTCTTGGATATTTTATTTTCACAATGCAGTCATTTGGATAACAGAACTAGCCAATGCTTAAATGAGAACACAATGTGTACTCTGAGAATAGCTGAGCAGAATAACACTCAAATCAGTTCTGCACAAGATGATAAATACCCGGACCGCTCTGAAGCTGTAGGAGTTTATCTACTGTATATGTAAATGTTTTTCTTTGCTTTGAGGAAAGCCTTTGCAAGAACAATGTCCTTTAACAAAGGTCTAAAAATGCATGTGAAAGCCAAACATAATAACATTGTTATTCTGCCACTTATTAACAGAACAACGGGTCTTACAACAATTAGATATGAATATTGCAAACTGAATTTAATATTAAGCTGTCTTTGAAATGCCACTTTGCAGCAGGTTTTCAAATGCTTAAAGCACAGCAGGAGGCTAACTCCATCTTCAAATATTAAATCAAAACCTTTTTCTAACCTGATAAATCTTTCTGAAAGCAAGTTCTCTTATTCAAGAGAGAATTATTAAACTATCAGGCAAGAAAACTGAACCGCCCAGCCTATTCTTGGCACAAGGTATATACCCCCAATGATTAAAAACAATAATGAAAAGGATTAACAACATTTTAGAACAGTGTCTGAGAACATTCTTAACCAAACATAGGTTATAAATTGCTAATAAGTCCAGTGAATTGGAAACAGCACATACTTAAGCATGGTCCCACTCTCAGCTAGAAATTTCACATTAAATACAAGTCACTCAGAAATGTTGCATTCGCTGATCCCTACAGCCAGTTTCATGCCATTGAAAAGATCAAAGATCTCTAGGAAATGGTAAATTCAAGGGCACATCACTTAAGAATACCACAGAAGAATCACAGAGACACATTCTGTGCTTGAATACCTGCTCCTAATAGCAGCAGGAACTGTATGCAGTCTTGATATATTTGGCCCATATTAGTGACAGAAACCACTTATTAAGCTATATAAAACAATACATCTCACAGATTTCAGTCCAATCCACTTTTTAATGTCCCAAGTGAAAAAGCTTCCCTTGGAAGATAGCCTAATAGAGACAATTGGCAGGAAATATACCTGGTTATTTTGCCTTCATTTATCTACTTTTTTCACAGTCTTAGTGCGGTCGTGCCAGGATTTGTATCAGCCAATTCTTTTCCGTCCTTGGCAGTTGCAAGACATTTTTAACGTTATGTTTTTCCTTTAAACATTGCTACCCAAGTCTCCAACATTTAGCTTACTAATTTCCACCCCCGCCACCCAGTGTCAACAATTGCTTGTTACCTAATTACCTTGGCTCTTTCCAAACTGCAATTCTGATAATGAAATACCCAGGAAGGAATGCACTGCCTTAGATGGGATCACACCAGAGTCCTAGTGAAAAGGAGTACTATCTTCATACAGAGTGGTGAAGTGCTTTGCTCCAAAACTAGGACGGCATTCTTTGGCTGTCACATCACAGTTCATGTTTAATGTCCTTCTTCAACACACATAAAATCCTTTCAGTTTCTGTCTTCCCTTCAGTGTTGGTATTTAAGATTATTTTGCTTTTGCTAATTCACACCAGCTCAGCATGTAACTGACTTTGCTGTTTTCTATCCTAATCTCTCTGGGATGCCTTTTATCACTCTTCTGTCCTTGTCATTAATCCACTCAATGCATTTACTGTCTCTTCCAAATTATTAATGTAGAGGTTAGATAGAAGAATGAACCTAAAACCCACCAGTATTCCATAAGCTATTTCCCCATATCAGGAAAAAAAAAAAACAAAACATCAATTAGTTGTCTCACATATAATTTTCATTCATTTAGCTTGTAATTCTCATGATTATGGTCCTAGCTTTTTTTTTTTTTTTTTTTTTTTTTTTGTATATGAAACCAAAATTTGCATGCATTTCATCTGCTGTTCTCTTTTCTTTCCTTTGGACTATTTCCATAGCACTATAATATTTCTCTGTGATTACTCTGCATGCGTGACCTCAAAAAACCTACCACTGTTGTTTGCAAATTAGGATACAGGCAGGCACATGTCTCAGAGGAAGGCAGCAGGCCCTGGATTTCCCTCTCAGCTGGTAGCTGCTGCCTCCCAGGTGAGACTGGTGCCAACCAAGAGGTTTTAGTTTTTTTCCAGAGAAGTTTTTAGTGCAGGGAGGCACAGTCCCAGTTGGACTACTCTGCTTTTAGTGGCCACATACTAGCCAAGTCTGCCGTGTGGTTGCCTGAGTGCTTCTTCATGTCTGCTCCACATCTAAGCTCACCTGCCTGACTTTAGGCTGGAGAAAAGGGGATGCTCAGGCAGCCAACAGTGATCTCATCTAGGGGAAGTGGAAATAACAGCACCATGTTTTACCACCCTGTTCACACTGAGTAAATATCAATATACAATTCAGCTCATTTTCACAATAGAGATCTTTTGAGTGTAGGGGCCCAAGAGCATTCATGATCCTGGGAAAGGGGCATTATGTCTGGGATATAGAATTTCACTTGGTGTTCATATACATAAATAAAGACTCACACAGTACCTGTACCCTAATAACATTGGGAATTTATAAACTACAGCAAGCTGCATCCCCTCCCTGTATCAGTGCTAACAGGTATATCTCTCTGTATAAATATTTAATCCCATTTAGCTACAGTGTTGCATGCTCATGAATAGGTACAGGAGGCTGTTAAGACATAAGTATCTTTCCCTCATGTATTAGTGGACCTACTTTCTCTGTAGCATATCTTTTCTCAATGTACTTTATAAACCCTGTGTGTTGCCTTTGAAATTCCCTAACTAATATGAACATATTGTGTGTATTTGGTTTCAGCTCTCCTTTTTATGTTCTTACAAGTGTCATCGACTGTCTCACAAGAGCTAAGCTAGCAGTTTTAAATTCTTTGTCTTTTGTGTAGTGGGCTAACGCAGAAGTTCATCATTATTATCTTTTTATTTATTTATTGGTTGTTAATAACTTTATAAAAAAAAAAAAAAGGTTGCTGTCACAGCAGTCTTTTTGTCTGAAACTGTGGCAGTGGTACTGTGTTTTTACTGTGATGTTACTGTCCACCATCTTCTTTTTTCACCTCTCCACTTGAGGGGATACCTTCAATTTTCTTTTCACTTACGAGAATCATACCAGTATGCTTCAGCTGTGCCCATCATTTCAGAATTTATAAATGCAATTAATTTGCCTGTTTCTTACAGATATAAATACTTCAATTCGATTCAATGTAATTCCATCTTCTGCCATACTTTCTTACGTAAAGAAGTTCTTGTTTCTTGTACTTTCTTGTTTCTTTCAGCCTTACACAGAATACAATGTGACTTCTTGCAAAAATCAGATCTGATTTAAGATCTACCATCCTATTTTCTTTCTGCAATCAGACAAAACCAGACCAATCCAAACCACACCAAACCAAATAAAAAGTATTCTTAGAAACCTCAAACTTGAAACATTTTTTAAAATATTTGCTTAAATTGAAGCCTAAGTAAATCAAGGAGGTTGATTTCTTATCCACAACTTTTTCTATCTTTTATAGTTATCAGTGCCAATCTATCCCTTCTCTTACCCATACTGGTATGGGAAGAAAAACTTGCATTCATTAATATTGGTCTATTTTCAGTTAACTTCTAAAAATCCTGAACTCATTCTAACTATACTCTATAAAGCTAGTTATACTCCATAAAGCATAGTCATGTGTGTCTGAGTTGTTGGAAATTCCCTGGCATTTCTTAGGAAGCCTGTCATTTTCATTTTCATGTTCTTAGCTGGATATCTGAAAATGGATGATGCTACCCTGCCCGAGCCCCAAGTCAACTTTTTTTCTAGAGAGCCAAGAAAAATATTAGATGTCTCTGTTCTTTTTCAGCATTTGCCTTTTAATTATTTGGGGACTTCAATTATCTTAGTAGGTTGTCTCAACAAGATTACCTTTTCCATGACAAAATATCTGTTGGAGTCACCAAGTTTAAAATGTTCTATATGTGATCTCTTAATTTCCTTTTGTTGCACCTATTGTCTCTTATTTCTTAACTCAGTACCTATCTTATGCCTTTTGCTCATCAACATGATGTTTGCCTGCCTTGGTTTCCTTTGCCTTTCCCAATTCTTCAACTATCTTGCAAGGCTGAGAACCACTCTACTCTCAAATGAAACCAGACAACAGATACAGATAGGATTAATGTTTATGTTGTTTAACTGTATCTCATCAAAAATTTAGGTGTTTAGCCTCTATTTTTAATCCAGTGAGAATTACATTTCCAGCCTGTGATATAACCCATACACATTTCCAAGCTAGGTGAAATAAATCAATTTCTTAGGAGATTTACTCTGGACATATCCAGCTCTTTCCACTACTATTGACAGAGACTGGATACTGATTTTAACTAGATGCTTCCTGTACTGAATGGGTTGAATACAGAAGTGGCAACTTTTATGCCTGACATTTACCTTAAAATATTATATTTCAGCGACATTCAGCAAAACTCCACATTGCAAGAAAAATATGTTCTTTCATGCTTTTGAAATCGACTATCATTGGACAAAGTCATTAAAAGTGGTAGATGGCTGTGATTCTATCTTCCAGATGAGCATCAGCATTCATTAATTCACCTTTGTAATTCTCATTCTTTTCCTGACTTGCCTGTCTTCTGGAAGTAGAGCATCTGGCAATCAAATGGAAATATTAAATCATGAAGAAGTGAAAAAAGTAACACTGCTTAAACCAAAGTATGAAATAGAAATTAAGATAATAAACATTTTGCTTTCTTTTGTTAGGGAAAAATTGTAGTTAGTGTGTTTTGCATCATTAGTGGTTATGGTATGATGTAGACTTGGAGAAATAATGTTTTTAGGCAGTACCCCACTTCCTAAGCAATTTAATGTTTGATATCTTTTAAGTGTCAGCTGCAATGGATTTCACACAAGCATGGGTGGTGAATATCACCTGAGTGGGAGAAGTGAGTTTCAGCATCTTATAGCAGAGACATGTAACAACACAGATCCTCTACAACCTGAATACTCGTTTTAACAGTCAGATGGTTATTTATACATGGGTAGCACTATAACACTTTAAATATATATATGTAAGTAGTAATTTAATTGTCCATAGTTGCTTTTCAATGGGTCTAATTTTAACATTTTAGAATTTAGAGCCTACATGACTAGATTAGTCTATATATTTTTTTTAATAGTGAATAGACAGAAAAAAATCCAAAACACATTAACTGCACATGCCATGCATGCAAGGTAAGATGGATCATCTTCCAGAGATGCTCTCTCCACTAAACATGGAAAAATCCAACTTTTAAATACTTTAAACACCATAACTATGAAAAAAGAATGTAAAAGGAAGACTTAGATGTCTGAGTGGTGAAGCTAGTTTTGTGCTTAGCATTTAGTTTACAAACAGGTTCCAGTCTTAAACTAGAGGAAAAGACAAGATTTCATATATCTTTCTTTTATTGCCTGTTGGCTTCCTTGGGAATCCTCCAGCAGTGTTTTTGTTGTGAGACTTTCACAGTGCTCTCTCCAGCAAGCCTGTGTTCCCAACTAGGTGCAGACACTGAAGCTTTGGGCCTTGCAGAACCCAAGAAAAAAAGAGGCACGGTGCATTTGGTGGTCCAAATGAGCAAGTGAAAAAGTTAGGTAGAGGGGTAAGCTTGTTGCAAAGTTTGTGAATATTTCAAGAGTACCATTATACCTAAGTGAATCTCCTGTTTTAGTCCCGGTCAGTTGCCAGTAACCACAAGCCACATTAAGTAAGGAATCCACAGTGATTACTGCAGGTGTTGTATGAGGACAGACATTGGGAAAGAAAGTCCTCACCTGTCATGATCATAAGCCTTACTGCGGTTATAGAGAGAGCAACACCTGTGACTGACATAAATTCTTCACTCTTTTTATAATGCATCTCCTTTGGATCAGCAGCTGCTGCAAACAGTCTGTAGGTAGAGAAGTGCAGGTGCTTAAGAAGGGAATTAGCAGTAATACAGGCATCTGCTTGGTTGCGTCTCATGGAAGATCTCTGTAAGCCACTTGGAACACAGAGCCAAGCCTTGAGCAAACATTTCACTGACGCAGCCAAGTGACATCTAGAGATTCAAAACAGCGAGCGAAGTACATTGGACTGAGAAATATCCTTACCTCAGCAGCATTTGTTTATAACTTAGGCATAATATATGATGCAGTTTCTGAGCTGTGTGATTTATCCAAACATCTAAAAGAAAGACATAACATTGCCAGAAGCTTATTCTGGGGTGTCAAAGCAGATTCAGGTTTTCACATCAATGGCTGACAATCCTGGCTCTTTCACTGAAGAGGCTGTCAGTGCATTTCAGAACATGTTCTCAAAAAAATAAAAAAATAAAAAAATCCCTGCACTAGGGGAAATGTCTTAAAAGCAGTTACAGACAATTTTCTGGGAGTCGTGAAAATAACATATATTGCGAAATGCTGTTCACAACAGCATTGAAAATTAGCACTGTTCTGTACAGTGTTTCTTGCAGAAAATCACGCGATGTGATTACATACCTCTTGATAGGAGATGTCAGCTCCTGTGTTACAGCCAGATTCTAACCTGTATAATTACTTTCTGCTTATCTAAATTCCTCTCACAATTTCAACTGAATAAGATCTATTGTTTTAGTTCACATCCTAAAATGCTGAGAAGTGCAGTGTTAATGCACTTCTAACCAAAGATGCATTTTGTTCATTACTTTCATGAGAACTTTCTCTTACAGAGAATGTTAGGCCAATTATCTTTGTATAAGAACTTGATGGAGAATTTTTGCTAACATCAGAAACAAGAGAACTTGTAGCCATTGGATGTCACTATTAGGTAGAAAGCCTGAAGGCTTGATGTCTTTCAATAAAATTAGAATTTTATATGTAGTACATATTTACCAGATATATTAAAATATTATACATATTAACATATATATTATATATGCATTCAGAACAGAATTGAAACAACTAAAAATAAAAATAAAAACAATGAAAATCCTTGTTGTCTAAAGTAGGCTAAAAAGTACAAAAGGAACTTCCATGACTTTTCCCTGTCTCAGAATTTACAGTTTATATTTGCATAATTTACAAAGCCTTTCAGAACCTTCTGCTGCTATACAGTTGGCTGAGATGAACAGATGAAATGGGTAAAACCTATGCTTTACCAGTAGTCATGTCAATTAAATCTTAAATACTGATGGACTTATTCTAGCACTTTCAGAAATCAGCAGACATCTATGTTTATTAACTTGAGAGCCAAAGCTCCTGATCACTATTTGTTGCCCTCTACTGCTGTTTGTTGTTGGTGGTGGTTGGTTGGTTCTTTTTTTTTATTTATTTATTTTCTAAGAATACATTTTTCACAGAAGCTAAATCAATCTCTGGAACAACCTCCCCAGGTTTGTGGTAGAGTCCCCACCACTGGAGGTTTTCAAGATGCAGTCAGACAGGGTGTTAGATAATGTCATCCAGGATGTGCAATATCTTACCATGTACCTTGGGTTAGGTCTTTTCCTTCAATCAGCCCAGCCTTCTGACAGCTGGCAACAAATTCTTGTTTATACATATTTTTGTGCTTCATACCCCTATCTTAAAAAAACACATTTATTTTTTTTCTGTAACAGTTCAGAAAGGCCAGATGAAAAAAGACATCAGAAAGAAAAGGTCATCAATCATGTAAATAAAACCCTTATGGAAAAGGACAGACTTCAGGATGCGGAAGTAGCCTTTGCTTTGGCATTTCAGTGCTCTACTTCGGTTTTGGCCATAGCTTTCACATATATTTTGAACTATTACACATGTAATATTGAATCCCAACTCTTAGCCAAGTTAATACAACCAACTATTGAACTGATTTTAGTATTAAGCAAAAAAAATAAAAATAAAAATAAAAATCTGTATAAGAAAAGGAAGAAGGAAGGATACAGTACCAAGAATGTTCTAGAGAGTATGATTTTGAATTCATCAATTCAAGTAAATAAAACAAACAAACAAACAGAAATAAAACAAACAGATTTTTCCTTCATGCACCTAACTAGGTGTAAAGAGACAAAGTTAATGGTATTGTTACTAGGACAATTCAGGTGAATAATTTTATCTATGTTCAGTTTTCCAGCTGTAACCTATTTCTTTACCTTACTGGGTATATTATAGGGATATAATATACCCCTTACTGGGAATATTATAGGGATAAATTAATTTTAAATCTGTGAGACTCTGAGAAAGCATGGTAATGAGTTCAAAAAAATATATATAAATAATTACAATTAAAAAGCTGAGTGTATGAACCAAGGCTGACCTGGGCTTCTTATACTACTCCACTACCACCCCAGGACAGAAAGTAAAACTATACAACAGGTAAGGAATTACATGTGTTATACCTTTTGCCGTCACGTGCTGCTAAGTTCTCAGGCTCCATTAAGTGTTCCCATTCCCACAGTCCCTAAAGGGTCACAGTAATTTTGCATAATTCTTAATGACAGTTTCACAACAAAAGCAACCTACCTATGTATCTCAGAATGATGGGTGGGTTTTGATCTAGTAGTTATGGGTTTCAGCAGCACCTAAGTGAAACACTATTTGTTGTTTATAGTTACTTTTCTGTTAAGTGGAAAATTATACACTCCCTAAAAGACTAAGTTGGTGGTACTATTCCAACTCAGTAGTGATTGACATATGCCAATTTACTTGTCATCATATTCATCATGGCAGTATTAACATTTTCTTAACTGAACTACATTTTTTCTCACAAACCAATTTTTATAGCAACTTCTTAGTGCTATGAACATGTATTTACTACACAATAAGATGAAAAAGAATAAAAAGAAAAGAAAATACATATTCATTATCATACATGTAATTTAGTTTGGGTAAACTGGAAGATGCTTTCAAAAATCAGCTAACATGAAAAGCATACTTGATAAACATGAATCCTTTTTATAATTTACACTCTGATTTTTCAGCATTCTGTTCTGACATATCAGACTATTCTATTATTTAAATATATTTTTTATTAAAAAAGAAACAAAATAAAATAATCTACAAACATATGTCAAGTGAGATCCTCTAAAAAGACACGAAGCTGTTCATATACCTAACTGAAAATGTTCAGAAATTTAACTGTAAGCACACAGAATTGAAAGTGGATATATTCTACTTCCAGGTTGAAGCAGTGGAAAACAGGAATTGTATGTACACTCATTTATTAAGCTTTCTAAATTTCATACACATGCTCAGTGCAGCAGCCAGAAAAGAGTTAAAAGTCTTAACTTCCAACTACTTTGAATGTAAGAACAACAGAAATTTAGAAGCCTCAATATCTTTTTGGATATGGAGCAATACACACAGCAAATTTTAAAACTGGAAACCATAAAAGTAAAGGGAGAACAAAAAAAAATCAGAAAAAAAGTATACACTTGCACATTACCATTCTTATAAGTGCTTCCCAATTTGCAGAAGCTGAAATACTGACATTTGCTTCATATTTGGGAAGGAAATGAACAGTTTTTGTTGAGGTCAGCTGCCTTTGGGAGCAGCAGTAATGCATGCAAGTCCCTGGGCTTTACTACAGGTTAGTGGAACTCTTTGACTCAGCCTCTGTCAAAACCACGTGACTGGTTGCTCAGCGTAACCTCACCTGCTTCCTTACATGCAGCAATGTGTGGCTAGACTATCACCAAGCAAAATATTAACAAGGTCATAGTAGTGTAACACACTCCTATAACTCAAAGATTACAAAAGACATTAAAATTCTGATGCCCCATTCATAAGGAGAAGATTGTAATGAGAACAGAGAATGGCACAACATTAATTCATTGTATGACAACGAATATAATGAGAATGGGAAATAGTACAAACATAACTCATTCTTGTTACAGCGTTAAGATTGTAATGTCATGGTTCATATCACATACTTAGAAAGAAAGGTATGGCAGAAGAAGAGTTGCAATGTTAAACACAGTTAATCTGAATTCAGTACACATTATTATATACATAATATAATACAAAAATGAAAAATTACTTAGAAATGGTTTGTGAAAATTATTATAATTTCTCCACACATTTTTGTTAACATTGTATCAATGCCTCTGATATGGACAGTTGCAATGTGTGTCTATACTTATTAAAAATAGAATTGTTCTCAAAATCATTTTACTCATACATATCTTTAGAAATCTATTACAATTAAAAACAAAAATATTGAGGACAGTACCTGTGTTTCTCATGACGAACATTAATTTGCCAGAACAGAGACAGTCATTTAGTCATTTTGTCTGACACAGAGAAATGAAATAAAAAGTCATAAAAGAAGTGATATATTTACCTCCTGAAATTATTGAATAATTTTAGTTATTGCTCATCTACTATTCACTTAGTGATGTGCAATATCCTACCTAATGTAGTAGACTTTAACGAAGCATTTAACCCATAAGACATTAAAAATCTTTGACCATCCATCTGAGAGTTTGCCAAAGCCCAAAGCAACTTGTTTCATTTATTAGGTGCTAGCCAAGATCATCAAATCAATACATTTTATTTTGGTTTTTAAAGTAAAACATTAACTTTGTGGTCACTTCTGCTAACTGAAAAAGGAAATGTCCTCAAAGACACTCCCTGTATATTAAAATTCAATGCCAACAGGCAATTTCAATGTAGTAATGATACTACTAGACATTATCTACTTAGTTACCTTGCAACAGAGAAAAGTCTGCATCAAGAGGTCCAAAGCCTCCTTTGGTCCTCTTTACTTGCTCTTCATCTTTCTGATTTCTGCATTCTTGATTGCTCCACTGTCTATTCATTGTATGAAGCTGGGAAGCCCTCTACATATTGCAAATCTACTTTATTACCAGGGGGCTCCTTTTGGACGTGTTTGACTTCTACCAAGCTGATGGGGATTCACCTCAACCTCTCACCTCTTAGACAACTGATCTACTTAAAAAGGGGAAGCATTAGTATCACAGACTGCTTTTAAAAGACAATAAAAGTATCCATGATCAAAACTACAGTTTAGGGACCAGCAAGTAGAAGAGCCATTAACAGTTTATTCATAATTTTAGGTTAAGGCTGTTCTCCATTTGTGATACATGACCATAGAAACCTAGATACAGTCTTCAGAAACACTTCGGGGTAGGACACGGGGTGATTTAGGGAGCTCCCAAACTCTACATACAAGCTAACATAAGTAGCAAAAGCATCCAAATTTCTTAAGTAGCTGGGAAAACTACATATCTAGTTCATACTTGCAACGTCAGTTTCAGGAAAACACCTAAAACATTACTTTCTGGGTATTGGTCAGCAAAAATCTCTTTCTGTGTCTTGGCCACTGTTAAACCCACTGTGATACAAATATCAAAACAGTACAAGGAGAGAAGAAATAATCACGTATGTATACAGCAACAGAAGACTATACTCTGGAAGCACTACCTCCAACTCTGTACACAAGTATATTGTTCTCTGGTTCTCTTTATTCACACAGGGTTTGAAACTCCTCGCACACTTACAGGAATTGCACTTCACCATTTCTTATTTATCGGTGTTTATATTCCATGTATCTTTTTTTCTGCATTCACACATAGAGTATGAATTTTTATCAAATAAAATTAGCTTCCAAGAGGCAATTGAAAAGCAGATTTGTAACTTAAAAATGATATTCATGTTTAACGTCAAACAGGCAGCATTTTTAAGTGATTCTAGAGATGTAACAGAACAGCATCACTTTTTTTTCCTTAACAGAGAAACTCTATTTCCCCATTGTTTTTATAAAGGTATGTGGTTCTGTGTACTGGAATATTCCAGAATCACTGAAAGACTGAAGCTGGAAGGAACCTCTGGAAATCACCTGATCTGACCTCCCTGCTCAAGCAGGGCCACCCAGGACAACATCCAGATGACTTTTAAACAACTCCAGGAATGGACACTACCACCTCTTTGGGCCAATATTGTCACCTTCGTTGTAAAAAAGAAGTGTTTCCTGATGTTCAGATGGAATCTCAAGTGTTTCAATTTGCACCTATTGCCTCTTGTCCTGTCACTGGGCACCACTGAAAAGAGCCTGTCTCTTTTCACTTGGCTTTGGCACCCTCCCTTCAGGTATTTATACGTGTTGATGAGATATCCCCCTCAGCCCTCTTTTCTCTAGGCTGAAGAGTCCCGGCTCTTTTCACCTTTCCTTACAGGAGAGGTGCTCCAGTCCCTCCCTCATGTTAATGGCCCTCCATTGGACACTGTCCAGTAGCTCCATGTCTCTAGAGACAGTATTCCATGCTCAGCTTACCAGTGTTGAGCAGAGGTTATCAGTGCTGAGTAGAAGAAATATCCAAAACAATTTGCTCCTGAACTAGGGAAAAATAATAATAAAAAATAAATAAAATAAATTAAAAAAAAATGCTCTGCATTTGGAAGAAAATCTAGTAGATTTCATCCAAAATGTTTAGGACTTTGAGTGTGTGGTGATTTTACTCAGGTGGGCAGCTGAGCTCCACCACAAATGCTCTCTCACTCCCCCTCCTCAAAGGGAAAGGGGGAGAAAATATGATGGAAAGGGCTCAAGGGTAGAGATAAGGACAGGGAGATCACTCAACAATTATCGTCACAGGCAAAACAGACTCAACACAGGGAGATTAGAGAAATTTATTACCTATTACTAGCAAGCTAGAGAAGTAAGAGACAAAGAAAACAAACTAAAAAACACCTTCTAAAACACCTTCCAAAACACCCTCCACCCCTTTCTACTCACCCCCCAGTGCGAGTGGCACAGGAGAACGGGAATGGGGGCTGCAGTCACTCCCTAACGCTTTTTGTCTCTGCCGCTCCTTCACGGTCCCTCTCTGCCCCTGTTCTAGCATGGGGTCCCTCCCACGGGATGCCGTCCTTCCCCAACTGAGCCTGCGGGGGCTGCCCACAGGCAGCAGCTCTTCAAGAACTGCTCCCACACGGCTCCGTACCATGGGGTCCATCCCCCAGGAGCAAACTGCTCCAGCACGGGTCCCCCACGGGCGGCAGCTCCCCCCAGACCCCCTGCTCCTGCGTGGGCTCCTCTCCACGGGCTGCAGCTCCGGCCCGGGGCCTGCTCCTGCGGGGGCTCTCCATGGGCCGCAGCCTCCTCCAGGCCACATCCACCTGCTCCACCGGGGGCTCCTCCACGGGCTGCAGCGTGGAGATCTGCTCCGTGTGGGACCCATGGGCTGCAGGGGGACAGCCTGCTCCACCGGGGGCCTCTCCCTGCACAGGCCGCAGGGGAACTGCTGCTGCCTGCCTGGAGCACCTCCTGCCCTCCTGCTGCACTGACCTTGGGGGCTGCAGGCCTGGTTCTCACTCCTTACTCTCCCAGTTGCTGTTGTACTGCAGGTTTCTTTTATGTATTTATTTATTTATTTTCCCCTTTCTTAAATCTGCTCTCACAGAGGCACAAATAACATCACCTATTGGCTTGGCTCTGGTCAGCGGTGGGGCCCTTTGGAGCCAGCTGAAACTGTCCCTCATCTGACGTCGGGCAGCTTCTGGACTCTTCTCTCAGAAGCTACCCTGCCCCCCCCCCCCCAAAGCCTTGCAATGGAAATTCACTCCAGAATGATATCAACATCTGAATGTGAACCCTTACTATATTATTGGCAATCTAAAACAGATTTATTGTGATAAAAATAACATTTCATTTATTTTGATCTTCTTTAAAAGTAAAGATATAATATTAACAAAACTATAAAATTGTACCATATGGAGTACTCATTTGTCCAGAAGACTATTCTTTGTCAACATTTGGAATACTATTTTCAATAAATTGGCTAAAAAGTAAAGGAAATTGCATTTATGTGGTTACTGCTTTTTTCTAGCCTGGGTGGATTTATTTGATCCTGTATTTATACAAATAAGTACATTCCAAATTTGGTAAATACGTTTTTTATAGGATTAGTTACATTTGAGTATCTATATTGCAATCAAGTGCATTGTCAAATTGAGAGGTGCAAAGACAGTGAGAAGAGGAAAGAATGTGATTGTGTGAGGGATGTTATGATAGTTCTGTATGCGTAGTACATGCATCCCAGGAGGCAATTGTGCATCTGTTACATATATTTATGTATTTTTTATTTGTAATTTTTGAGATATTTAAGATTTATGGTGATAGATTCTTTCCCCTTAAAGACTATAAAAGGAAAATATGCAACAAGGGTACAATTTTGTTAGTGAATGAAGTGAGCGGGGTGTGAAAGTTGTGCATGTGGTAAGCTCTGTGAAGGTTAAAAAATCTGTTTTAACACTTAGTAGCCTTTCTGCAGTGGCTTTCAAAATACTTTCAAAACAAGACTCTAATAGATTTGATCTATGTGCAGCTAAAGTATGCTTCTGTTCATTATAATGACAGAAAGAGGGTAGGAAAACAATTGCTAGATGTTAAAGACTAACAGAGAAATGATGAAGACATTTTGTGAGTGAAAAGAAAAATCCTGAAGTCTCAGGGAGTGAAGAAAGTGATGATAAATGAATACAGCAACACAAGGGTAAAGAGACGGAAATGATAAAATGGCTAAAGAGACAGACAGTTTTATACAACTAACTTATTTGAAGAAACAATGCACTGCCTTGTACTGTAATGACATCTCCTGACCACTGAATTTTCTATGAAGAAACAGATGAGTCTTCTACTAGTTTCCATTATACAGCATGTATTTCTTAGTCTCTGTTATATAGGAGATTAAAAAAAATAAAAACACCTTCTTCAGAAAATTCTTAGTTTTTTTGGAGGGCAGAGGATAATATTTCTGGTGTTCAATTTTAACTCTTTGAAATGGTGACTTGTGTATAGCCTCTTCTGAGCATAAAACGACCATCTACAGGAAGAAACAAACAGGCATGCCTCAAGGCACAAACAAACCAAAAAGAAGCTGCAACTTCCAGGTTATTCAGTTCTACTGTTGTCTCTTAAATGGTTTCCTGAAGTTTCTTCTAAAACATATCAGTCACTGTTGGAGACAGGCTATTAGACCAGATGAACTGCTCATCATACCCAGTGTGTCAAATGCTATATATAAAGCTAAAAAACACAATGAACTTTAAAGATAGATATGGAGCAAACCCTGAAAGTAGAAATATAAATTTGATATACAATATATTCTTCTCCGATCTTTGTTATTTCAAAGCAATCTTCATTTACCTGAAGAAAAGAAGAAATTGAAACTTTTAAAAGAGTTCCAAAATTGTAAGTAGAAAAGCTATTTTTACTAACTATGGCATAAAAGCATATTTTCTTATACTTTCAGTGAAAAAGCTCTAATAACTCATATTTGCCTCAGTTGGAAGGAAGAAGTCAAGCTGTTACCAAATTTTTCTCCATTGCCTAAATGCAGTTTATAAAAGATTATTATTATTATTAAAATATTAAAAGATTATTATTATTATTAAAATATAGGATAACTCTTATCAATAATATTATACTACATTGAAAAATCATATACTACATTTACTACATTAATTATAATTTACTACATTTACTACATTAAAATCCTATACTACATATACTACATTTACAAATCATATATGAATATAATGGTATATTTATCAGTTAAAATTTCCAGTACCGATCTACCCATAATTTCTTAGCTACTTCCAGAAATGGCATACTAATATCATTTATATAACAAATAATATATAATATAACAGATAATGACTTTGCTATCAAGAAAGAGCAATACAAATACTTTAGTGTTATACCTTGTCTCAACACCTGACAATATATGCTAAGTGATAAACTGCCTCAATCAACTAGAACCCTTAAAAGAAAACTTGTTTTGAAGTAACAAAAAATCAAAATACAAACAAAAGACATTAGATAAATCTGTTTGTCATAGATAAATGTATTATTCTCAGCTGAAATAGACATTTTCTGACACTGTTTTTTGTGAGCTACAGTATTGATACAGATCTAGTCCAGTATTATTTTATATTTAATGAAGAAATTTGTGTCAATACTTATGTTACAGAAACAGGTATTCACAAACATTTGAGCAGAGAACTTAAGGGGGAAAGAGAGAAGCACATCTTTATGCATGCTTACTAATCGAATTTCTGACCCCCTAGCAAAATTGTGTCTACTAGAATAATTAGGCATGTTTCAGCACAAGTGCTAGAAAGACAGGTATTCTTATACTAAGTATTTTCAGATAGTTTCCTTTGTTATTGTAATGAGAGTCTACCACCTTAAGTTAACAATAGGAAGAATAGAGTCTTTGATTTAACTTTTCTTTTGAACAATTGTGCAGGTTTGTTTGTTTGCTTGCTTGCTTTGGGAATACTACAATAGGAAAGTACTCTCTGAAGGCCCCATATATTTAAAGTGGTGGTGAGGAGAGACTAATTTTGCCCATTACAGTAGCTCCATAAGAAGATTCAAGTTACTTTTTTTTTAATTTTGAAACTTTTATTTTTCCAGCATTTTTGTTAAACAGCTCCATTCATCAGTAGAAGATAAATCAATGGGTTGCAGTTGAAGACAGCTATTTAAGATGTTTACACTTAACTGGCATGTTAAAAATTAAAGAGTCAGAGTCAACTCCAGTGCATAAAAATGTATAAGCACATAAACTATAGCGCTCCATTCCTTGACTCAAGAGGCATCATACCAGCCACTTCATCTCTCATGGGTATGCCCCAAGTTTCAACACTTGATGATTTGCAGTCGTTCTTTGAACATGCTCAGTTGTAAGAACACAAATGTCTGTCTACAGTGGAGTAAACTTAAGACACTAATCTCAGATTTGAAACATTAATTTGAATAAGCCAGCTCACTTATTTTACTGTTTTCATGGTTTCTTGTTATCCTAATCAAGAACAGAACTGCTACTCCTGGCATAGTTCAAGCAATAGTTGAGAAGGATAATTCTGGTACTCAGAACCATTAGCTCTATTACAGTCAATAACATCAGTTATGATGGTTCTTTCTGAAGGACTACACCTTTTATTTAGAAAATGAATTAACACCACACCTGATTAGTAAACATTGCAATGCCCAGCAGACAGCAAACAGAAATAAATGACTGTGGGTTCCTAGGTTAACATCTTCTAGTGTCTCAGGGTTAAATGTCTATTCAAAGGAAAAGCTGAAGACCAATGGAGAGTTCTGGCAAAGAGGCGGGGGTTGGCGGGGGGGCGGGGGGAGAGAGAGGGAGAGAAGGATGTTAGGATGTTAGGAAGGAATGGAGTAAGAAAGTTAGGAAGGAAGGATATTAGAAGGGAAGGAAGGAAGGAAGGAAGGAAGGAAGGAAGGAAGGAAGGAAGGAAGGAAGGAAGGAAGGAAGGAAGGAAGGAAGGAAGGAAGGAAGGAAGGAAGGAAGGAAGGAAGGAAGGAAGGAAGGAAGGAAGGAAGGAAGGAACTTTTCCAGTTGTTCATTTTATTTATTTTTTTCCCCAGGAAATAGAATCTTTATCAAAAAGTGAAATTTTTGAGTTAGAGAGGTATACCACACCTCCATCTAGTCAGGAAGTGCCCGTATGTTGGATACATTTGTCCAAATGGAAACACGATCTTCATTTGAAGCTAGGTGACCACCAGTAACAGGTGTTCAAGATGTCTGAAAGAGGTGACATAAATCTAATCCAATAAGTAGCCACTCAACCACTCTTTAAATATTTTATCTAATAGCTATTTCATACATAAATAGCCTTTCTAGTTTTAATCACTAACTAGCAGATTCCCTGCTCTAGCACAGCTAATCCTAGTTTCTTCGGACCTCAACAGCACATTACTTGTGTTTCAATTTCAAACTGCCTCATATTTCACCTGTGCAGTGTGGGAAAGCTAAATTCTTCATGACTGGCCCCAGGGATCTGAAATTATGTATTTCCGTGGTGAATGCTACATACTGTGCAGATTTCTGTTTCTCTCTGAGCCCCAAGAAAACTGGACATGTTTTTGAAAGTGAACTGCCACAACTGCAAAGGATATTCTAGCTGGTTAGCATTTGTAACTCATATGGCCCAACGCTTTGCATATGATTGGCAAATATTGTCCAGAGTTTGTAAAGACTACAAAGACAGCATAGAAAATGGCTAGCACTGCTGTAGTTAGGAAAACACATAGCACTAATCTCTGAGCAGGTACTGAATGAATAGTCAGCTCTGGCTAACATAATCCCCAGAATCAGATGTCTTCTTAAAATCCATTACGATAGTATTCCCCTTAGAACGGTAGTTAGTTTCATCAATTCACAGCTTTATGACCTAGCCAATTAATATGAGTGATATCCTGACTTCCGCTCGTAAAAACAATCTCTCTCTAATGCTAGTATAATTTGGAGATATAATACTCAAAGAACTAGGTTTCTGAACACTGAGGATGATACTTTGTAAGAGCTCATATACCATTACACAAAACCTGGATCTCCAAGGTGATGAATCTTCTTTTGAAGATATATGATTGAATAGCACCCACCAAGAATGCATGAAACATTTAAAGCACATAGAGGAATCAGCATTCTGTCAAATACTCCACACACAATTTTCCTCAGACTAACTAAGATGGTAATTCTGAGGTCTCCAGTTTCTCTGCATGTTGCTCTAATTTTTTATACATAGCCTGTTACAATGGACCAAATTTGATTTAGGGACTGACGTATTCATCTCAGTGGAAGTTGCATTCAACTACTTCACATAAGGCTTTAATATGATAGCCATAGCTCTCTAAGAATTTATATTTGTTATATTATTATTATTGTTGTTGTTGTTGCAGGGGGACCTCATAGTGGCACAAAGATAAAAGCTATTAGGATAACTATATCAGGTAGTGGTGCTGATTATTTTGTTTACTCAGCCTTAAGTAAGGTTTCCTGTGAAAAAGTTGGAATTTACTCACTGTGGCAGACTCTGAATTTTTAGTGTTGCTGAGTTTCTTCAAAGAATTTAATGCAAGAATGGATTTTGTTGGATTTCACTCATAAAGAAGGACAGTTTCTGCCTGAATTATTTTTTTTATTTAGTTTTCTTTTGCATTTCCATCCAATTCAAATTTGGCATATTTCATTAAGATGACAGATTTGGGTTTTTGCTTTGGGAAATACTATCACCATTAATGTTATAACATGACTTGCAAGAGAGACAGAAATTTGATAGGGAGAAAACTGGTATCAGCTTCTTTAGGGTATAACATATGTCCCATTGTACTATGGACAGACATTTAAAAAAAATGACCAATGTCAGATATCTGTCTCAACTTGATTACTTTGCAGTTACCATACACATACACATACACACGCATTCACAGAAACGAGTGTGGTGTAGTTTGCCCTTAGAGAGTATTTGGAATATCTTTACCCTATCACCAGAGTTTCAACTCTGATTATCTCCCTTCATCCTTTAATAGAGCCTCTGTCTTCCCATCATCCTCCCATCTGATGACAGGCAGGATCTAGGGGTACCGTGTTCCTAGCCATAGTACCTCACTTAAACACCTGAGTGTGGGAGAGGTAGTTAACACCCTTAGCTGTTTGTATGACTTCACACAATACCAGACAGTTACTATTAATCTTATCATGAAGCAAAATATTTACTACAATAGGTATTACAATCTAGATAGGTAGCCATTACACTCCAGACAGTTAGTAGTATATCCTTGTTCATACTGTCAGCTATTGAGATTTCAAGAGACAGATTTTAATGACTGCTTCCAACAGAGTCAGACTATGATGCCCCTGCATCCTATGTGTAGGGAATCCAGCCATCTTCAAAATCCATCCTTCACTTAGAGACACTTGAGACAAATTAATCCTGGACAACGTAACCACAAAGCTTTCTGAAATTCAATTACTATGTGTTATATGTTCTGTAGAGCACTATTCCCACATGTGAGAAGCAATTTTTTCATTACTATTACTCAACAAATATGTTTGGAAAGGCAGTTTGCATTTGCTTATCATGGTAACATGATTTAAAAATTCAGCCTCTATCTGTGGGTCAGTAATTCTGGATGATGGAGGTCTACTTCTGTTAAAAGTCACAATTAGGGAATTGACTTGGGCTGGGTGACTTTTTTTTCTGAAAAGAAACAAAGAGAAAAAAGGAAGACCTGACAGGAAGAATCCCAAACTTACCCCCAAAATAAAGTAAATGAAAATGTGGAAAATAATTTAAATTGCTTGACTGTCATTTAACAGCTTTCCCAGTTAATTGTCCCATTTTTCTACCTTATATTGGGGTTTATTATCCTATCTCATCTTATCTAGGTCACAACCTTGATGCAAAAGTACTCATTCTCTGTTCTGTAGAATTATTTACATTGCAGAATTAGAGAATTTGGATATTAGAACAAGTCTTCTGCAAGTTTCAGCTTTCATAGCTATGTATGAAGTAGATTTATCTGAGCTTATGCAGTATAAATAGGTAGCTGAAGGGTCAGTCTGCCTGAAAATATCTATAGGCATTAGAGATCAAAGCATTGTAGAGAAAAGCTATTTAAAAATGAAGCTACTTAAATATGAGTTTCATCATAACAAAACAAAACAACAAAACAAAACAATCAAAACATATTATAAATATCCTGGAGAAAAGAGCTATGGAGTGATCAGCAAATGAGCTCATTTAAACTTCTTTTTTCCATCCACACCTTTCTGTAGTAAGTTCTGTCCTCCCCCTGACTCAGACAAAAGTACACCCCAAGTAGTTAGACAAACATCTTTGTAATTTTGTCAAGGCAGAGAGAGAGATTTGATTCATAATTTCTAATGGTAAAATTGAAGGGAAAAAAGTCTTTAGTGAGGGTTTTCTTGGATTTTATTTTATTTTATTTCATTTTATTTTACTTTTTGGTGTTAGTTTAGTAAACTGGGAAACTGTGAACAAGTAAGGCTATCGAGGGCTGCATAAATTCTGCACTTGATCACATCACTTCACAGTTTCTCACATAGCTATCTTATTTACTTGCATGCAAAAATATGTTGTCTTATTCTTTCATTTTGCGACACATATCTGATGGGATCCTGCAGATAGCAGAGAACTCAGTTCTTGTACCCCAAACATGTGAATTGACAGACTGAGTTTCCTTCATTCTTAGAGATTTTTTTCAAACATGAATAAATGGAATGTTTAGAGGGGATACATTAGCACATCCATCCAGATTTATAAATTGATATATTAAAAAAACAAACAAACAAACAAAAAGCTAATTATTTCTTCTTGTATTCACAGGAATCTTTATATTTCTGCTTGCCTCTACTGTGCCAATTTGTTTTATTTTCAGACATATCTGATCTGGTCCACAAGGGAATCACCAGACACATCACAGAAGCTTCCCAACCTCTTGGGAATATGATTGCTTCTTTTTCTTATGCTAGTTCACTTTGTCCTCCAAGTAAGAATTCAAATGTCAATCATTTTTTGTTCAATTTCATGGGCTAGAATCACAAAAATGGCAACCAATCCAATTGCAAATTACTTGATGAATCTTCTTTGAAGAGTTGCCAATAATGCTAATCATCAAATGGTTGAATCCAGCTCTGTAGAAATGCATTTGTGAAGAACAGCAATCTCTGTGACTTTGACAAAGGAACTGCTGACTTGCCTCACTGTTTGTCTTTTGATGTGAAAGAGCAAATCGATTTATAGAGCTTTTGCTTGCAGATGTAGGATATGATTAGTATGCAGAAAGACCTTTCTACAGTGTCATTTGTTTATTTAGCTGTCTCTGCACTCAGCCCTGATTGTGTATACTTAATTAATGTATACAAAGCTAAAAGAAATAAAATCCTGGAATCATGATCATAGAATACTGTACTACATGTCATTCATCACCGGGAAAATGTTATTTATATTTCATTGGCTACAAGGAAGGGAAATGTATACATTTTAAAAACTGTTTCAAAAAAGTCCTTATGTTTGCCAAAAGCAGTCAGTTATAGTTACACCAAAAAAGTGTCAATGAAAGCTGTTTGATTTAAGTAGGAGGTTCTTTTTCCCAGTGTTTAAATTTTTATTCCAAGCAGTTGTTGAGTCTTTATAAAAAGTACCTCTGATGCCTTCCTGAGGTCAAAGTACTCTGTAAAACATCCTGAGAGACCTGAATCATTCCGTTCTTCAAGGCCTTCTGATTTTGTTGCTTGGAAATTTTAGCTGAGAAAGAGTTTAAAGAGGAAGGCAGAGACACTAGAGACCTTCATGTCAATAATGAGTGATCAATAGAAGTCACACACTAGAAAATTGACATTCAGTCAGCAATTCTGTTATTCATGCACATTTTGCATTGTCTATTCAAGTTTGTTGTGGAAAGTAGACGCAGATAGAAAGGCATAAAAAAGTAGAAATCATCAGAATATCAAATAATGAAATCCAGAGTGACATCTAGTGACATGCTGCATCAGAAGCATGAGCATTTAATTGCTTAAATATACTGATTTTACTAGTCATATTAATTACAGCTTTCCAGAAAAGTTATTTAAAAAGGTGTTGCAGAAGTTTCTAACAAAATACATTCTGTAAGCTTATGAAACCCTTTACAAATTAACTTACTAGAATGTTTGCTCCTGTCTGTTATTGATATCAATTCAAGTGGCAAACAAGTTTTCTACAAAAGCGCTTTACAAGTTCAGTATCACTGATGTTGCAATTAGTTTGTCAGTACAGATTCACCTTATAAATAACTTCCAAACCTGAACTGGAAGAGCTTAAACTCTTATATCTTTCTTCCATGAGCACTGACTCAAAATCATGAGTTTACTTAATTTTTGAGGTCTTTGTACCATATTTTTCAAGATGGCAGAGCAGTGTCTTCAAAGCAAGTTGCACTCAGCCTTCTGTTCTAAGCTTTTCCATTGGATTGGACTGGAGCTGGGAGAATCTGGTGCCTGGAAGTGCTGGAACAAAACAAATTTTTATTAAAAAAAATGAAATCCTGTTCTCAACTTAGCTTCCATCAAATACTCAGACAATAATTCCCTTTATTTCTATGGCAAAAAAATAAGTAAAAGCAATTTATGTTATTAAAAGAAGAATGAAATTGATCTACAGGCTGTTGAACAATAGAATACTTTATGGAAGTGTAAGCAAAACACTAAATATACCTTTTAAATAATATTTTTAAAATGCCTGGAAAAATTATTTGCAAATTATTTTATTGTTATTATGCTTCAGTAAATAGGAAAGTACAGAATTCACTACGTGTGAATAAAACCCTTTTGTGGCTTGTTTGGTGAATGAATGTACAAGTTATTTTAAGGAAATTTGCTAATTTAAATCATATAGCCATTAATTTTTTAACTTTACTGTGTAAGAAATGCTTATAATTTTTGCCTTTTCACTAAAATTGGTGTAACACAGAGAGGAGGCAAAAGAATCATGTTAGACATAAAGCTTCCATGTTAGTAACTTTTAAAATACTGATTCAATTAACATGAGTGGAGAGACAGAGATAGAGAGAGGGAGAGAAAGAGAGAGAGAGAGAGAGAGAGAAAACAAAATATTTGGACAAAATAAATCTATATTTCCTTTTGGGGGGGTTATCTTCTTTATGAACTATGATAATGAGCTAGGGTAAATTATAAATTCATATTATAAGTATATTGTAATTATCACACAATTGTCCTAAAATGAAGAAATCTTGTATTTTAAAATTGATTTATTGTGCAAAGACCAGCAGCAGGAAAGACACTAGATTTCTTTCTCTATTTTCTTATGGGTTTCCACTTCTTTTCTCCTTACATACTCAGACTTTAAAAATTTAACTTTCTTTTGGAGACCAATAAAATTTTCCATAGATGTTTCTCACAATTACTCTTATGCACTTGCAAATCTTGAAGGTGCAAATACATTTTAGGTTGTATTTTTCTGTAAATGTTCAACTCTATAAAGAATAATCATAGACATCAGTTTCAAAGAAGTAAATACTAAGTAAAAGCTCTAATTTAGAGAGTAACAGTCTATTTTTATTATTCTCTTTTGTTGTTTTTTTTTTTTTTTAAGTAGGATTAACACAGAAGGTAAAAGTCAGAAGGTGCTTGCTCAGTTCTTTATGCTCTAGAGCAGCACAGATTGCAGTAATCTGGCCAGGTAAATTGAATTCAGTGGTTTTATTTCATTAACTTTGCAGAAAGGAGATAACGTGTACAATGAATTGTAACTTTTTGTCTTCATTGGATATATCCTTCCAATCCACGCATATATCCAATAATTTCCTTTCTTCCATCCCTTACAGAGGTCCCCATGTTTTACACATCAGTTTCTCTTCATTTCTTCTCCCTAATTTCTCTTGTGTTTCTCCCCTCTTCCCACTCTTTATTATTTCATATCCCTTTCATGTCCTCACTATTGATTACAGGAAATCTTTACTGTACTGTGGCCAGCAGGTCAAGGGACGTGATTCTCCCTCTCTACTCTACTCTTATGAGACCCCACCTGGAGTACTGTGTTCAGCTCTGGGGCCCCCAGCACAAGAAGGACATTAAAACAAGTCCAGAGGAGGGCCATGATCAAAGGGATGGAGCACCTCTTCTATGAATAGAGGCTGAGAGAGTTGGGGTTATTCAGCCTGGAGAAGAGAAGGCTTGGGAGAGACCTTGTAGCAACTTTCCAGTACCTAAAAGGGGCATACAGGAAAGTTGGAGAGGAACTTTGTCAGGGAGTCTAGTGATAGGACAAGGAGTAACAGCTTTACATTAAAAAGGGGTAGATTTAGATTAGATATAAGGAAGAAATTCTTTCCTCTGTGGGTGGTGAGTGTTCTAGTTAGATTCCAGGGGCTGAAGCTGATTGGTTCCACTCAGCAAGGAGCAGACAAGATATATACATATATATATGTATAAAGTAAGCAAGCTTTATTATGAGCTATTTACATACATACTGACCCCAGGGCGATGACAATGGTACCGACAAGCACAGTGCTTTTCCCAGTCATTGGTTTTCTGGAGGAAGGAGCTGGCAGACACACGGCTTGAACGGGCATCCCCATTGAGGCAACGTTGTCCTCGGTAGTGCGTTTCACTCCTCCGGGGGAGTCCCAGTTTTATCCCTCCTACCTGGTAGCTGTTCTGACACGTGGGTCCAACACACGTCGCAAGGGCCGCCAGGCTCCTCTTGGTGTTGTATAAGCATGTCTACAAATGCGCATGTGCACTATTTGAGTTGGGGGCTGCACTTGCTCCGCAAGGGTTGTTACTTTATACTTCATTGTCTTCCTCTGCTGCCCTTTGGCCTGCTTTTCCAGATGCAAGTGTTGTGGGCACAAGCCAAGCCACAAAGTTTCACCAGCCTTGCCACAGTCTCTCCAGCATTGTCTCAAAGCTTGGTTAGTTCCACATTTTTCTTCCTCTTTTCCCCCGCTCAGCAACTTACACCCCCAGCGCCACGTGCCTAAGGACGAGCTATTCCACAATGGACAACACGACCACAGTCATAAGATCACTATGTTCTTACCCAGTGAGGCACTGGGACAGGTTGCCCAGAGAAGCTGTGGATGCCCCATCCCCGGAAGTGTCAAGACCAAGTTGGATATGGCTTTGAGCAACCTGGTCTAGTGGAAGGTGTCCCTGCATATGGTTGGGAGGTTGGAATGAGATGATCTTTAAGGTCCCTTCCAACCCAATCCTATGGTTGAAGAATGAGGTATTAGAATCCTAATTCTATGATTTACCATTAATAGTAAACAAGTTAACCAACCAGTAAATCAGATAAGCGTATCAGATACTCAAATAATAGCCCTTAAAAGAGGGCTGACTCTTTTCTTACAATTGTTAGTTAAATGAGATCAGACCATTATTAAGTTTTTTCAAAATGACTACCCTTCAACGATTTTTCTGAGCATGCTCAGAAAAAAATTGTCTCTCTTTACAGTCAAGAAGGGGAGAACACAATTCCATCAAAAAAATAAAAATAATAATAGTAATAAAAAAATCTTGCACTTTTCAAAAATCAATGCATTAATTTACCAACAATTTTCATAAAATATTTTTTTTACTCAGAACTTCTCATATGGTTTTAGCCAGAGCATTGCAATTACACAACTCCACACAAACTAACACAATCGCATCTCTAAAGTACTAAAAGTACTGCACAGAAGCTTACTTGTGACCTTCCTAACACACAAAATATTTCCCTTCCAGACTGATGTGGGAAATCTGTTACATGGAAATACAACCACAGAATTTACTATTTTTAATTCAAAAGTCCTGAATAGGTGTTACAATTTGGTGTTACATATTTGATTTCACTTACTCCCTTTTTACTTTTCCTTTCTAATTTTTCAGACTTCTCTACTGTGTTCAGAATTCCCTCTTCCATCCTCTTTGTTCCTTTCTCATTTCCATCCTCTCCACTGCATTTCATTGTTTATGGGGAGTTCTGGCAGTTTTGTCTCACCTAGCTTGTCTCTTTCAATTGCGCTGATCAGTGTGCATATAAAACACAATGTTTCTATCACAAAGCAAAATAACAAGTGCAACAAGAAATCTGACCTCTAGGATGTATGTAGTAACAATTACAGCAACAACTGGTTTGTCCCATGAAATCTGAGACCCTCAAATAGTGCTCTGTTAATTAAATAGAGTTAATTCAAGTATGTCATGCCTTGCACTTTCTCTGAAGCTGCTGCTGCATTATTTTCCTAAGAATGATGACCTAATTAAATAGATTTTGGCAAAGGCTCACAAAATCTGCACTTATTTCATTCACTCAGGAAAGACCTTTATAACTCTTTCATAACTGCAGGTGAAAAACTATTTCTCAATACCTCTTCAATGCATAATGAACATTAAACAGGAAATACCAGCTCAATGTGCCTTTATTATTTTTCAGATGTTGAAAAGGTGTAGACCAAGACAAGGATTTATTAATAGGATTTGGGTGCCTAATGGCCTTAGGGTTCCTTGAAAAACTCAAGCCAGAAGAATGTTCTCAGCATGTTTGCACAACAAGTTGATGGAATCATTTCATATATTTTAATCACAGTCTTCAGATTAATGACTGGCATGAGAGTCTCCAGATTTTCCTGGGCTGGTTTCCTAGTTCTTTTTTTGGTATCATTACTATTTATGATCTCTTAATTTTCCTTATTCTTATTAACTTTGATAATCTTGCTCTTATCTTGAGAATTTTGATGTCTTGATTCATCACAATGTTATAAAACTTTCAGGAAATGCTTGATTAACTAATTGTATGAAAGAGAGGGAATGATAACTTCTTCTCTAACCACAATTTTAGCCAAAGCAGTTGTTGTTGTGGTCTACAGAATGCTACTCTTTTTGAGCGTATGTGTGTGTGTGAATGCACATTAATTTTGTTCAGAGAATGCCTACAAAATTGGCCTTCTACGTAACTGATGTGGAAAAAATGGCATGTCTGCTGATATTAAAAATCATTGGGAAACAAAAAATGTGGGAAGAAGAAAAAAAAAAAAAAGAATCCAACACAAACTTCACTGATTTCCAACACCAGAAGACTGCTTTAAGTACTGTCATATAGAAACAAACTTACTGTAGTTTGCCTCTTTGATATCTCCCCTTTGATTCCTTTTCACTTCATTTAACAAAGGAGCAAGAAGTAGCCTTTACCAAAACTAGTGCCTACCCTTGTGGTTATAACATGCCATTGAAGAATGAATGATACAGTTTTGAAACATTCAGTCTGAGAAACAAACACCTTCTCACAATTTCTAGGAGGAATGACCCACATTTCAAACCAAATTATAAAGCATAGGGGAAAAGAAAGGGGGGATTGAGGGGTGGGAGTGGAAGGGGAGAAGAATAGGAACAAAAAGAAAAAACAAAAGAGAAAAAAAAATGAAGAAAGAGTGCAAGATGGAAGCTTCCCTGTCACAGTTGTAAGAAGCAGAAACAGATGGACTTGTGCTTACAAATGACATGTTGCAGGATTCTGAGATTCTGAACATGCCTATGGGTTTCTGTAAGAGACATTTGCTAATGGTTTCCTAGAACTCATGGGGAGCACAAATGAATAATTTTTAGGCATCTAATATTTTTCAAAAGGTTGGTGCTTTGGTGCTCCGATTCCTTCAAATGATGCTAGGTACGTATAGTAAAGGTGTAGCAGTATCCCAGTTGGGAATTGTAAAGTATATTCCTGAGTCTCTCCTTTATCATAATTTAAATCATCTCTCAATGTTCAAGCTACCTAGTCTTTCAGAAGTAATTAGTCTCCATAAATTGAAAATGAAATGAGCTGCAAATACTCAACAATATTGAAAATATGCTCAAATATTTAGATGTCTAAATACAGGTTAGAGAGCCTGTTTTGAAACAGGTTTGAAAATATGTTTTTATAAAAAGTACCTCCTGATACAAGCAGACAATATAGCTCTACAAACATCTTCCTTTTGCACACACACATACATACACACATGAAAACCAATTTAAAAAAAAAAAAAAAGAAAAAGAAACAAACAAGCATGAAAACACAAGCACTGGGGCAGTAATACAGGTGCTTAAATATAGGTTTCTAGTGCCAACTACGTCTAAATTAGAGAGGGAAAACAATGATGGACACCTGACTATTCCAGTGAAAAAGATTGTATTTATCATGTAAGTCACAAAGCACTTCTACTGTTGCTCATACAGACTTGCAAAGACAGTAATTTATCCGCAATCAGAGACTTACAGGTACTTTACCTTACTTTTTGAGCTGATAGTTTGAAAAATGAGATTAGAACATTTATGTATAAACCTGCTGTTAATAATTTATAACACTAGACTTTAGCTTAAAATAAATACTACGATTTAATATATTAAAAAATGCAAGTAATACAATTTTGTAAGTATGTTTATATTGTGAGTCATACACGCACACACACAAGAAAGATAACATTGTCCTTTGTGTCAATAAATCCACTGCTGCAAAAGCAGTGTGTATGCTTGTAAGACTGGACTCACTTCTTGCTGTTTCTACTGCTGTATGAGCACCCTCAGTGTGATGCTTTGGAAGCTTTGGGAGTCGTAATAATAACTATACTGCAGGAAGCAAATGTGGCAGCATTTACAGCTCCTTGAGGAGCTGCTTTTGTGCTCTCCCTGATACATACATAAAAGAAAGGATCCCCTTTTAGAGTAACTTTGGGAAATTATCAGTTTGGATGGTATTTCTTGTAACAAAGGGAGATTTCTAGGTTTTGACTAAAAGGCAAAAGAAATTAGGGAAAAAAAAAAAGTGTTAGAAAGGAGGAAACGTTACACTGCTTGTGATTTGACTTCTCACAGATCCTCACACCAGCATCGCACACATCCAGCAGTCTACATGCAAAAATTTTGGTGGTTCATTTTCTCCCAGAGGCTCCTGTAGCTTGACACCTACCTTCCCTCCCGCACAGGTTTGTCACAGCATTCTCAACCTTAACTAGAAAGGAAGCATAACCAATATATATTTTTAAAAAACAAAACAAAATAAAAAATGAGCAAGAAATGTTAACAATGGAATAAAATATCAGAATATATTTCTAGAAAGGAAAACTTTAAAGCTTTTCACAACAGGCAGAACATTTCTGCCATGTGGATAAATATCTCCTTGGAATTACCTGACTTCTGACATCTGTATGGAGAGACTGAATAAAAACAAACAAACAAACAAATAAATAAATAAATAAATTATTTACGTTATTGTATACCAATGAGAATAGTAGCTCTTAATGCAGTATATGATGTTCTCACTAATGGTCCATTTCTATATGATAGATCGATAGTTTTGTTGCATAAATGACAGAATTTCAAGCATTAAATAATATTGTATTTAAGAACAAGACAAGCCATATGCTTTCTAAAACCAGAACCCTTTTATGTGGGGAGGATGAAAAAATAGGTGACTCTTATGGAGCAATTTTGAAGGAAAAGGATTACCTACAAAGGATTTTCTTTTTTTTTTTAAAGATACTAAATTAAACACAAACAAATTGAATACAGAGAAAACACTTTAAAAAATCAGTTCAAAGCATGTTGCTAGATAAATTAAAAGTCTATATCCTCCTGTCCTATAAAAGTCATCCAACCTTGGAATTTTAAGAGTAGGTCTTACTAAACTATATCTGAAAATATCTCAAGTACTCCCACAGATACCATGGAATATTCTAGGCCACAAATGAGAAACAAGAATGATTGCTTTAGAAAAAGTATTGTGTAATGTAATGGTGCCCTCACTCTTTAGCCTATATCATCATTCATTTCTTCTTCTAAATGTATATAATTACATTTTAAGATGTTCCTTAGAAGAAGCTTAGTGTAATTGCTATGATCCTTTTTAATAATGCCATGAGAAACAGAACAACAGATCCAAATAAAATATACCTCCTTAAAGTATAAGTCAAAGGCTATCCACATGGAAGGCTGAAAAATAATCAGATTTTGCATTCTATCCTTTCAACAATACAACTGCACTTTCAAATATGCTTTGTTGTTTTCTTTTAATTCACAAAAATTAATCTTATAGATGTAGATGCCAGATTTGCATTAATTAAAACTCCACTGTAGAAGCCAGGCTTAATTGCAATCAAATTTGCTTAATTATGCATGGCGAGAGATTCCCAAATGAGAAAGGTTTTAGTAAGGATTTTTGTTTTTTATACTGACAGAATAAATTGAAATTGTCATTTTTTGTGTTTTATGTAACACTTGTAAATAATTTGTGGAGCACCTTAAGTCTTCTATGTAAAGCAATGTTATTGCTTAAGTAATTATAACAATCTGCATTTTTCATTGTTAATTGTGGGTGTCAGCCTCATTAATTTTAATTTACAGCCTGTAATGAAATTAAGAAAATTTTATGCTGATCTGCTGAAACTCATCTTATAGAAAGTTACTTAATAAAACTGAAGTTCAGAAAAGTAAGGAATTTATTCTTGCACTGTCAAGACAAGTAACAAATGTTCACTTTTCTTACAAGTTTCTCTTCTAATTTTAAATCAATATCTAGTAAACAATTTGTGACAAAGTTTGAGAAAGTTAAATCTGCAAATTTTTCACTTCAAAGAGCAATTACATAGAAAGGAGACATAATATGTAGTTTTATTGCCAACAGATAATATGTCACTCAAAAAATTTGTTGTAACTCTATCTTATTGTTCATACATTTTTATTATATCTGTATGTTGCTTGATTAGTCAGATGACTTCACTAACTATATACTGAACATTTAAAAAGGCAAATATTATTAACATGAAATCACAGGGTAACTCATCATGAACTGCATGAAACAAACAATAACAATTGTGCAAATGGAAATAAGCAGCTTCCATATTCCCATTACAGCTACAAGAAAACAAAACAAAACAAAATTTGAGATTCATGAGTTGAAAATGTAGTGTCCTATAAGCTGCTTCTGTTGGATCCAGAGAAGGATGTGCTGCAATTCTGATCTTTCCAGTACACATTGACATGAGCATGACTGCCACTGTGGCCATGCCTTGCAAAACTCTGCTGTAAGCATGAGATGTCCTACTGAAACAAAAGGACTGAACATCATCTTCAAGCTTACACTCCTTGCATTAGGATGTATTACATTTTTAAAAGACTAAAAAAAGTTATTTTTATATTTGTTTTTTACTGCACTTCAGGTGGCAATTATTTCTAGCATGGGATCCTTAGCTCAGATCTTCATCCCTGTGTTCAGGAAAGAGGCTTAAGTTTAAATCTAAGAAGCTAAATTTTTAAATTGCCTAGGGGAAGTCAAGAAACTTTCTTATATTTTTTTTTCATAATGGGCACTCAAATTTGGTCAAATCTTGTTGCTTTTTTAGGGAAAGCTCCAAATTCAAGACAAATATAGTATACAATTCTGGGTCTGCAAACTACATTAGTTTCCTGTGACCAGGAATTACTTTACAAAGTTCTACTCCCCTATTTAAAAAAAATACTCTTCTCTTTCATAGGGACAGTACTAAAAAGCATAAAACACACTCACCATTCATCTTAAATTGTTAAAATATATTATTTTTTGTGTGTGACAAATATCTGTTTAACTAATACATGCAAGATTTTAATGTAGTATTATAATCTAATGTGCTGAGGGAGTTGGCAGATGTGATTGCTGGGCAGCTTCCATCATCTATCAGCAGTCTTGGTCATCTGGAGAGGTCCCAGAGGACTGGAGACTTGCTAATATGACACCCATCAATAAGAAGAGTCATAAGGAGGACCCAGGGAACTACAGGCCTGTCCGCCTGACCTAGGTGACAGGAAAGGTGATGGCACAGATCATCTTCACATAACCACAGAATCGCAGAATCATTTAGGTTGGAAGAGACCTCCAAGATCACCTAGTCCAACCTCTGACCTAACACTAACAAGTCCTCCACTAAACCATATCGCTAAGCTCAACATCTAAACGTCTTTTAAAGACCTCCAGGGATGGTGACTCAACCACTTCCCTGGGCAGCGCATTCCAATGCCTAACAACCCTTTCAGTAAAGAAGTTCTTCCGAATATCCAAACTAAATCTCCCCTGATGCAACTTTAGCCCATTCCCCCTCATCCTATCACCGGGCATGTGGGAGAATAGACCAACCCCCACCTCGCTACAGCCTCCTTTAAGGTACCTGTAGAGGGCAAGAAGGTTGCCCCTGAGCCTCCTCTTCTCCAGCTCCCTCAGCTGTTCCTTGTAAGACTTGTGCTCCAGACCTCTTCGTTGCCCTTCTCTGGACACACTCCAGCACCTTGATGTCCTTCCTGTAATGAAGGGCCCAAAACTGAAATGTGTTTTGAATGCAATCACACAGCATGTGCAGGGCAACCTGGGAACCAGGCCCTGCCAGCATGGGTTCATGAAAGGGAGGTCCTGCCTGACCAACCTCCTGACCAACCTCATCTCCTTCTATGACCAGGTGACCTGCCTGGTGGATGAGGGAAAGGCTGTTTATGTAGTCTACGTGGACTTCAGCAAAGCTTTTGACATGGTCTCCCACAGTATTCTCCTGAAGAAGCTGGCAGCCCATGGCTTGGACAGGTGCATGCTTTGCTGGGTTAAAAACTGGGTGGACAGCTTGGCACAGAGTTTGGTGGTGAATGGAGTGAAATTCAGCCAGCGACCGGTCACCAGTGTTGTTCCCCGGGGGTCAGTATTGGGGCCCAGCCTCTTTAATATCTTTATTGATGATTTGGATGAGGGAATTAAGCGCACCCTCAGTAAGTTTGCAGACGACATCAAGTTGGGGGAAGTGTCTATCTGCTGGAGGGTAGGAAGGCTCTGCAGAAGGTCCTAGACAGGTGGAATTGATGGGCAGAGGCCAATGCCATGAGGTTCAACATGGCTAAGTGACAGGTCCTGCACTTTGGCCACACCAATCCCGTGCAGCGCTACAGGCTTGGGGGAGAGTGGTTCAAAAGCTGTGCAGGGGAAAAGGATCTGGGGGTGCTGGTTGATGTTCGCCTGAACATGAGCCGGCAGTGTGCCCAGGTGACCAAGAAGGCCAAGGGCATCCTGGCTTGTATCAAGAATAGTGTAGCCAGCAGGACTGGGGAGGTGATCATTCCCTTGTACTTTGCTCTGGTGAGACCGCTCCTCAAGTACTGTGTTCGGTTTGGGGCCCCTCATTAGCTGAAAGACATGGAAGCCCTGGAGCGTGTCAAGAGAAGGGCCACAAAGCTGGTGGGTGAAGGGTCTGGAACATAAGTCCTATAAGGAGCGGCTGAGGGAACTGGGGTTGTTTAGTCTGGAGAAGAGGAAGCTCGGGGGAGACCTTATTGCTCTCTACAGCTACCTGAAAGGAAGGTGTGGGGAGCTGGGTGTCAGTCTCTTCTCGCAGATAACTAACGATAGGACTAGAGGGAATGGCCTCAAATTGCACCAGGGGAGGTTCAGATTGGAAATTAGGAGAAATTTCTTCTCAGAAAGAGTAGTCAGGCATTGGAACGAGTTGCCCAGGGAGGTAATGGAGTCACCATCCCTGGGGGTGTATAAGGAAAGGTTGGACCTGATGCACAGGGACATGATTTAGTGGGTGTTATTGGTGTTGGGGTGATGGTTGGACCAGATGATCTTGGAGGTCTTTTCCAACCTTAATGCTTCTATGATTCTATTAATAAAGGTTTTTTTTCTTTGAATAATGTTATATTTTTCCCATCTCATTTGGGAGGTTTTGAATATTTGAAGTATAATTTTTTAAAGTCAATATTTTCAAGATGTGAAATTATATTAGAAATGTAATGAGGGAAATCACGCGAAATATAATAAGTACATAGTGTGATATTCAGGATATCTGAAAAAGCTCTGAAAACTCAGAGAAAGAAAATTCCAGTGTGATAAATTTTCCAGTTTCTGGATGCTTTCAGTAAAACTATATAATAGAAATCCAGAGTCAACAAATTCTACGGACCTGAAGCCTTACATTCTGTATTATTTTACCTTTTTGATTAGAACTGGAAGATAAATTCTAAACAATAGGGTTTTTCTTTTTTGTTTTGTTTTAAGTTCAAATACAATAAAAAAATCATTTCAGTCTTTGTTATTGCACACCTAAAATTCCATGATGTCTCATTCATTTTCTTCCCAAATGTACTCACTTCAGTACAAAAATACCTCACACAACCAATTAATTTTTCATTTCATTGCCAAAATACTTTTTTCTGTATATTTCTGAAACTTCCATAAAATGTAATATTCTTAAAATTAAGCATAATGGCATAGTCAACAACCACCACTGGCATTGTCTATGGTCACTTTATTTAGATTTTTTTAAAAACATATTCATTGTTTTGTTTTTCAAACCTCAGCCCTTCAAACTCTAACTTTCCCTTCCTCTGTTCTGCTGAGTTTGCATCATTGTCCCAGCCATGCAAGAAAACAGAAAGATATGGCTTAATTAGGCTTCAACTTTATTAATTTAATTTATCTGGGGACTATCCAGCAGCAATTTCTACAATACAGGTCATAAATTTTTCATTAATTATTTTCTCTTGGAGGAGGGCTGCCATCAGCTTTCAGTCCCGAAGCGGGACTGATGGTGATCCACCACCATCTTTAAATGACAGTTAGGAAGGAAACGTTCTCTTCTTGTCACACTAGACATTGAGAGTCTTGCTTCCACCTCCTTTTGAGAATGCTTTCAGTTTTGTCCTTCTCTAAGTCTACTTTACTAAGGAAGTAGATCTTTTGTGGTAGTTCAAGTACCTGAGATAAATTTTGCTGTCTCGGAGAGGCTGATGATGAGAGGGCTAGGCCAGACAATCTAAGCTATATCCCCTACACAGATTTACAAGGCTGAGTGGCTGATCTGAGCTATCCATAGAGATTTCCTTCACCTGGATTTCCAAAATCTGTGAAGGAAGGTGATGCTTAATAGAAAATTCTTTTCTCAAGGTATCCATTCTACTGAAGAAAAAAAAAAAAAAAGGCAAACAGGCAAACAGAAGTTCACTCTGGATCCTATTTTTGAATTGTAGTTTTCACTTTGGAACCTCCTCTTTGCTCATCTTAATATTCCCAGGGCTCTTTTTTTTTTTTTTTTTTTCATTTTTGCTGGAAGCTATCCATTGTGGATTTGCTTGCCTTTCTTTTTAACCGGTGTTAGGAAGCATTCACTGTTATGATCCTTCACACACTTATGCAATGCATTGGATGAAAAAGCATTATATGATATCGTAAAATTTAATACAAAAAAATGTAAAGAAACAACAGAAATGACAATGGGGAGAAGCTGTTGTGGGGAGAAGCTGTTATTTTTCCAGCAACCGAAGGCAAATAAAATATAAATATATATAAATTAATAGAATATTATAATATCATATACTTTCTACATTTTAAGCTATATAATATTATAAAAATGTATTTTGTACTTTTAATTATATGAAGAATATAGAATAAAATATGCACATGATATGTAATATAAAATGTAGCTGACTCTAAGAATTTGCAATCTGAACATGTGAAAACTAACATGGCAGGGAAAGAAATAATAATCCATTACTGGGAAGATGTGAAAGGAAACTCTGAGCTTGTGTTCTGCCCTCTGCTCCTGTTTTTCCTGTATATAAAGCTTTCTACTCGAACATTTAAATGGAAAGCATAATCTTTAAGGCAGATGAGTTCCAGAACTTATTGCATGGTCTAGAATATGCCTGATCCACCACAACACTGCAAGTGAAGGACAGAAATACTGAAACATTTAACTGTTTTATTAAAAAAAATTTATTAAAAAAAACCTCAATGCCATACATTCTTTACTACTTTAAAGGGGTTTTATTTTCATTTTCATTTTCATTTTTCACATTGGCCTGTAGTGAAGCAGTTATCAAAGTGCTTTTGAATGTGCTGAAAACCGGTAGCAGAGGCCTCAAAGGATTTGCAAGAAATTATAGATGACGTCTGAATCAGATTCCCACTTTTGTGTTTGAACTAAGTGTAGGTGGTTATAATGGATGAAGGTCTTTTCAGTATGCAATAAAACTAAGAATGTAATTAGTCTAATATGTTATAAAATTGTACAGAAGTAAAACTGAACAGTAATAATATAGGCTTCTAATATCCAACATGTGAGCATGTTTTCCTTCCTAAATGGGTAGCAACCGGTACTCACCTCTAAGGCCTACTGAATTGTGACATGTCTTCTGAGGGATACATACAGAAAATGCCACTAGCAAGTGAGTTCCAATCTACATGCAGCATACTTTTTTTTTTCTTTTTTCTTGCAATATTACTTAGGACTTTTTATGTTGTCTTTTGGTAGTAAGCTTTACTTCTGCTGAGAGCAGGAATGACAGTGAAGCATAAAGTAAGCTAGATTATTTTAAAGGGTGAGAACTATTACATTATTAGGCTCAGTCTCACAAGTTTTCTCTTTTTTGGCTTTCCACCCTTTCTCTTTCCTTTCTTCATTCTCTTTCATCCCTCTCCATTTCCTTGAGCAACACCAGGACAGATTCAGCCTCTCATTTCTGACACAGCCAAACTCCAGTTTGTTGTCCTGACTAAGGCAAATCACATCAGCTCTGCACAGAAGGTCTGTATTTAAACTCTTACAAAAAGAGATAATCTTTAATCTTCTCAATTGTACCCAGATGCTTACCTAATACTATTAATGTTCTGTGAGGCACACATCAGTATTGCACATAATAAACACAAATGTGTATTTGAAATCCTGGGTCTAAGGTTCTCCTTACATTTTGACATCTACCAACATGGGAAAAGAAATGCTCCTGACTAATTGTGACATTTTCATATAGGTTGTATGAACCAGCATAGCAGCTTTCAGATTTTCCTGGATATGTAAAGAAAGGTATCAGCAACTTCCTTAACACTTGAGCTAGCATTGAAACATATTCTACCATTATTTTTCTTTATATTCTCAAGACAGTATGACATTAATGACAATGAAAAGTGAGGGAATGGCAGAAAAAAAAAAAGAAAGAAAGAGAGGAAGAGAGGGAGAAATAAAGAAAAATAAAGAGAATAAAGAAAAAGAGAGAAAGAGAAAGAAAGGGAAAGAGAAAGGGAAAGGGGGAAAGGGGAAAGGGAAGGGGAAAGGGGAAAGGGGAAAGGGGAAAGGGGAAAGGGGAAAGGGGAATGGGAAGGGAAGGGGAAGGGGAAGGGGAAGGGGAAGGAGAAGAAGAGGAAGAGAAAGAGAAAGAGAAAGAGAAAGAGAAAGAGAAAGAGAAAGAGAAAGAGAAAGAGAAAGAGAAAGAGAAAGAGAAAGAGAAAGAGAAAAGAGAAAGAGAAAGAGAAAGAGAAAGAGAAAGAGAAAGAGAAAGAGAAAGAGAAAGAGAAAGAGAAAGAGAAAGAGAAAGAGAAAGAGAAAGAGAAAGAGAAAGAGAAAGAGAAAGAGAAAGAGAAAGAGAAAGAGAAAGAGAAAGAGAAAGAGAAAGAGAAAGAGAAAGAGAAAGAGAAAGAGAAAGAGAAAGAGAAAGAGAAAGAGAAAGAGAAAGAGAAAGAGAAAGAGAAAGAGAAAGAGAAAGAGAAAGAGAAAGAGAAAGAGAAAGAGAAAGAGAAAGAGAAAGAGAAAGAGAAAGAGAAAGAGAAAGAGAAAGAGAAAGAGAAAGAGAAAGAGAAAGAGAAAGAGAAAGAGAAAGAGAAAGAGAAAGAGAAAGAGAAAGAGAAAGAGAAAGAGAAAGAGAAAGAGAAAGAGAAAGAGAAAGAGAAAGAGAAAGAGAAAGAGAAAGAGAAAGAGAAAGAGAAAGAGAAAGAGAAAGAGAAAGAGAAAGAGAAAGAGAAAGAGAAAGAGAAAGAGAAAGAGAAAGAGAAAGAGAAAGAGAAAGAGAAAGGAAAGAGAAAGAGAAAGAGAAAGAGAAAGAGAAAGAGAAAGAGAAAGAGAAAGAGAAAGAGAAAGAGAAAGAGAAAGAGAAAGAGAAAGAGAAAGAAAGAGAAAGAGAAAGAGAAAGAGAAAGAGAAAGGGGGGAAGAAGGGTGGAGGAAAAGAGAGAGAAAGAGGAAGAGAGCACGCACGAGAGAGAAAAAGGGAGCAAGAGAGGATGAGAGGGAAAGAGAGACAGAACAAGAGGAAGAAAGGGCATGAGAAAGAGGGGAGAATAAGGGAGAGAGGGATTGAGGAAGAGAGGGAGAGAGGGGGACACGAGAATGAGAGAAGGAAAGAGAGCACAAGAAAAAGTGAGAAAGAAGGAGAGAGATCAAAGTGGGTGCATGGGGGAAAGCGAGAGAGGTAGAGAGAGAGAGAGAGAAGAGAGAAGGATAGAAAGATAGAGAGCGCAGAGAGAGGAAGATGGGGATGGGGGGAGAGAGAGACAGGGAGAGAGAGAGAAGGAAAGAAATGCCTGTTTGGAAAGGAAGGACTCTGGCATTCTTTTTTAATTATCACTGGATACACAAGATAGAGGAAAGAGTTCTGTTTCAAAACTGAGACTTAATGACAAGTTGATGTGTAATACTTTGCCTGAAGACCCAGACAACATCGTTAAGAGAGAGACAAGTAAATTGTAGGTAAGAAATAAAAATAAATGTTTCCACACCTCTGACATAACTGTAAAAGTTAAAAGGCTGCAGATAAATCGGAGACAAATGACTATTGTTCTGGCAAAATAAGGAACCTTAATTCATTTTCAGATAACAATATTGCCAGCTCTTGCAATTTTATTTTGAGCCTCACAATATTTGATACTTTTCTTGAAGACCTAGCTCCTACATTTATACTAATTAAGAGGCTATTAACTTTCATTAAAAATTACATGTTTTCAGTCCTGATACTTAAGCAGAAAAAAAATAGAACATTTCCTAAAAGTGTGAAAGTCAGAAGTCAAACAAGGAAACAAGGAGAACACCAAACAGGTTATTCAAAAAAAAAAAAAAAAAGTTTTGTTCTTAATTTCTCAATATTTGGAAATGCAAATATAAAAATATAATTAAGTTAGAGATTTATTAGGTAATAAAAATAGAAAAGCTGATAAGAAGCTTCTGCACTGAAAAAGCATAACATGCTGAAAATCAGCCAAAAGAAAGGGAAATTCAGAAGGATTTCAGTTTGCAGTGGAAACCTTTATTTTTTTGTTACTTTCAACAAATGATTCTGCAGAGTTTTCCAACAACAATAACAATGAAAGACTAATTTTAAAAAATTGTTTTCAGAAGCTGATATGTTCCATTGACAACAAAACCAACCTATAATCATAATTTTCAACTCTTGGATCTGTGTTTGAATATTGTTGAATTCCTGTCCACCACCATTTTAATGTCCCCGGGCTTCAGTGATCTGACATTGTTCAGGTGGCATAAGACCATACTCCTAAAAAGACAAATTGAATAGACATCTCTAGTCATTTTTTTCTGTTCATTCCAGTTTCCCTAAGTTGCAGTCATCTAGCAACCAAAATACAATCATTTGCCTTGATCTCAAATGTATTCTGAAAGAGACAGTCACTGAAATAATATGCCATATGAACCAACTCTGTTTCCTGGTACACAGATCATCCCAACAGGGGAATGAATATGTGAATGGTTGGCCAAATACTGTGTAAGTTACGAAGAAGTCCATCCACATTGCTTTGACAAAGGAAAATGAGCCCTTGAAGCTCATAAGCCTTGAAGACCGTACATATTTAGTTCAATAAAACAAGGAATACAACCTCAAGTGTGTGTGGCTTTGCCCTTTATTGAGGTTTCCAAGAAAGAACAATGACCTACATTGTTTGGTATTTTTTTAACCTCAAAACAACTAAACAAACAAATACACACAAAACCAAAACACAGAAAAACAAAACAAAAACAAACACAAACACAAAACCAAAAACAAAAAAAAAAGCAAAAACAAAAACATGGAGTTTCAGATACTTCTACCTGTTACGCTTTTTTTTTTTTCTGTTGTAATTTCTCCTGCAACTTTTTGAGGAAAAATCATTTGTCTCTGTTAAAATTTGCCATTTATACTGACCATATACTGCTGCACCACCATCTGAGTTTCCAGAACATATACAGATCTTCATTATCAATATTCCAGTGCCTACATTCACTGGGAACATCTACTTTTGCTGTAGTGATACCATAGCTGATATCATAGCATGTCTTTTGGACACGATCCCAGAATGGTTGAGGTTGGAAGGGATCTCTGGAGGACATCTGGTCCAATGCCCCAGCTCACGCAGAGTCACCTAGGGCAGGTTGCCCAGGATCATATCCAGATAGCTCCAGGAAGGGAAAATGGGCAGTGTAAGTCCTTCAGGTTTGAACCAGGCAAATCTGGTAATTCCAGAAACAGAAACAGCAGCCTAACCAAAAAAAAAAAAAAAAGTCATCATCATCAAATTCAGCAGCTTAATCAGAACTCCAATACCATAATCTGTTACAGTAATGCCGTCAACATAGTAATGCTGAAATGAAGCCCAAATTCCCAAGTATCAGACATATATTCTAGGCAGAGCAATCTATACATTCTACCTTGGTCTTTAACACTCAGCTCCAGCAAAATAATGTCTGGAGAAGCTGTACTAATTGCTGGATGATCTTTAGCTTCTTGCCCCAGCTAGCTCCTGCATCCCACTCTGGCTTCACCCTCTAGGTGTGATTTGAAACCTAATTCTCCTTGCACTTTTCCCCAACTATTAATTAACTGCAATGCCTTTTCTACATGTTTTCTGGGGTAGACTAAGAACACCTGCAGCTTCATGGAAAGAATCATAAGTCCTTTCCATCTACCAAGGAGAGGACAAATGTTTGGTACATCTACCAGTGGTGTACCAAACATACCAAAGGATGACAGAAAGAGCTTCTTCAGATACACTGCAGATAAAACTAACTCTAGAGACAATGTAGGCCCACTAATGAATGAGGTGGGTGCCCTGGTGACAGAAGATAAAGAGAAGGCAGAGTTACTGAATGCCTTCTTTGTCTTTGTCTATAATGCCGGAGGCTGTCCTGAGGAGCCCCATACCCCTGAGGCCCCAGAGGAAGTCAAAATAAAGGAGGAGTTTGCCTTGGTTGATGAGGGCTGTGTTAAGGACCGATTAAGCAAGGTGGACATCCATAAGTCTATGGATCCTTATGGGATGCATCCGCAGGTGCTGAGGGAGTTGGCAGAAGTCATTGTTAGGCCACGTTCAATCATCTTTGGTAAGTCATGGGTATCAGGAGAGGTGCCTGAGGACTGGAGGAAAACAAATGTCACTCCGGTCTTCAAAAAAGGCAAGAAGGAGGATCCGGGTGACTATAGACCAGTCAGCCTCACCTCCATCCCTCATAAGGTGATGGAACAGCTTATCCTTGGCATTGTCACTAGCCATATCAAGGATAAGAGGGTCATTAGGGGCAGTCAACATGGCTTCACAAAGGGGAAGTCATGCTTGACCAACCTGATAGCCTTTTATGAGGATATAACCAGGTAGATAGATGATGGAAAGGCAGTGGATGTGGTGTATCTTGATTTCAGTAAAGCCTTTGACAATGTCTTCCACAGCATCCTCATGATTAAACTGTGGAAGTGTGGTCTGGACGATTGGGTAGTAAGCTGGACTGTGAACTGGCTGAAGGAAAGAAGCCAGAGGGTTGCAGTTAATGGGACAGAATCGAGTTAGAGTCATGTATCTAGTGGAGTCCTTCAAGGGTCGCTACTGGGACCAGTGTTGTTCAATATATTCATCAGTGACTTGGATGAGGGAATGGAGTGCACCGTCAGCAAGTTTGCTGATGATACTAAACTGGGAGGAGTGGCTGACACGCTAGAAGGTGGTGCTGCCATTCAGCAGGACCTTGACAGGTTGGAGAATTGGGCGGGGAGAAACGTAATGAAATAAAACGAGGGCAAGTGTAGAGTCCTGCATCTGGGCAAGAACAACCCCAGACACCAGTATAAGTTGGGGACTGCCCTGCTGGAGAGCAGTGAAGCGGAAAGGCACCTGGGGGTCCTGGTGGACAGTGGGATGACCGTGAGCCAACACTGTGCCCTTGTGGCCAAGAAGGCCAATGGCATCCTGGGGTGTGTTAGCAGGGGTGTGGTTAGTAGGTCGAGAGAGGTTCTCCTCCCCCTCTACTCTGCCCTGGTGAGACCACATCTAGAATATTGCATCCAGTTCTGGGCCCCTCAGTTCAAGAAGGACAGGGAACTGCTTGAGAGTCTGGCGCAGAGAGTCTTGCTTGAGTCTGGCGCAGAGCCACGAGGATGATTAAGGGAGTGGAGCATCTCCCTTAAGAGGAAATGCTGGGGGAGCTGGGTCTCTGTAGTTTGGAGAAGAGGAGAATGAGGGTTGACCTTATTAATGTTTATAAATATGTAAAGGGTGAGTATCAGGAGGACAGAGCCAGGCTCTTCTCGGTGACATCCAATGATAGGACAAGGGGCAATGGGTAAGCTGGAACATAGGAGGTTCTGCTTAAATATGAGACGAAACTTTTTTACAGTGAGGGAGACAGAACACTGGAACAGGCTGCCCAGGGGGGTTGTGGAGTCTCCTTTTCTGGAGACATTCAAAACCTGCCTGGATGCATTCCTTTGTGACCTAGGTGTTCCTACTCCAGTAGGGGGATTGGACTAGATGATCTTTCAAGGTCCCTTCCAATCCCTAACATTATGTGATTCTGTGTTTCTGTGATACTGGCGATGCACACATTATTCTGTCCCAGACCTGGTCTCTGATCCCAACTTCCAAGAATAAGGAGAGGAAAAATTCTGCATTTATCATGTTCCCCCTCTAGAGGGACAGAACATCTTGAAATTGTCTATTCATGTCTACACACGCCTATTCATTGACTTCTCATTTGACCTACCTGCAAATATACTATTTGGGTATTGCTTCTCAAACTTTCTAATCACTGTTATCTCTGGGCTTAGAGCCTGTCGTTCCTGAAGTGAACAAAGCATCATAGTCTCTTCTGATTCTTTCCCACTTTGATCCCTGTTTTCTTACACAAGAGACCACAAGGGGAAAGGCTAATCTGATCTAGAACAATTTCTCTCTCTCCCTCTCACAGGAGACAGAGCCTTAATAAACATGTGTTTGATCCTTTGGAAGGGGATCAAGTAATAAAACTGCCCAGCGGAGATTTACTATGTTTTCCAAATTAATTTTAAATGCAAGATTTTAACAATCATCCATTTCCTGTATTTTCATCTATTGGAAATAATATACGTATATGAAAACTAGATTTCTTGACATTTATTACTAAAGGAGTAAGGATAAAAAGTACAAGAACTGGCTAAATTAACCTTGAAATTATATATATTTCAGCACTGTGGAAGAAATAAGATGAGAAAACTCTTCTTCCAAGCTATTTTTATAAGAAGATACCTTTTTTTTTTTTTTTTTTTGAAATTCCTTTACAAAACTTTTAGGAACCATCCTTCAAATTATTTGACTCTCTGAGTAGCTTAATAACAAATCACACTATATCCTTACCACTCACAGCACATCATAAGAACTGAGAAGTCATTAGCATGATTCTTACATTTTTTAAAGGATTTAGGGGATGTCTTGAAAATTACCATTTGTTACAATGGCTGAAATTCAAATAGACAAAATATAGTGGAACATTTGGGGAATCATAATATATTGGCAAGGGAAAAACCAACAAGCTTTCTGTAACAGCAAATCGTGCCTCTCTAATGTGTTAGAAGGTTCTGAAAATATTAATAAGACCGTAGATGAACGTGACCCAGTGGACATAATTTACTTGGATTTCAAAAAGCTTTGGAAAAGGTCCCTCATAAAAGAATATTAAAGATAATAAATAACAATGAAGTAAGGGGCAAAGGCTTGTCATGGATTAAAAAGTGATTAAATGATAGGAAATAAATAGTTATAACCTCAAAGAAGAGATATATTAATAACGGAGTGTCTCAGGGGTCAGTACTAAGATCGAGTTGTTTAATATATTTTTTTAATAATTTGGAAGAGGAAGTGGATTGCAAGGTGGCAGAGTTTGCTGATGACACTCTACTATTGAACATGTAACCACTTGTATAACCTTCTAGTCATCATGTCAATCTAAAGAACAGGATGTACTGGCCTGAAAGTCACTGAGGACAAGAATCCCAGTGAATACCACTAGAGAACTTCAGCAACACATGAGGAGGGAGGGAAAAGTTACAAATTTGTCTGTACATCAGCTGTACAGTTTTATTTCAAGACTTCAGTAATGATTGGTTACATGCTGGTAAACCTAGTGTAGGAATTGGGACAGAGAAATATGTCCACTTGGCCTCCATAGTAAAATTTTTGTATTACATGCTTCCTGTAGACTATCTCCAGCAAAATCTGAAGTTTGTCTGGAAAGTTGAAGAAAGCATACTTATAGGACTCAACAATCTCACTACTGCTCTACTAACAGAAACTGCCTTTTTCCTTTTCCAACTTATGGTAGCTTTGAATGTTTATTAGTCATAGCATCATGAGCAATCCCTTACAACAGCTTTTCATCCTAAGACACAAATCAAACAAAGGCATTAGCACCAGAACTAAGTATTCTGGTTCAAGATTTCACTATTTAAAAAGTTTCTCTATTGCCCATCAGTAAGGATCAAACATCCCAAGTCTTAGCGCCAAGAGTTTCATATCCCCAAAGGATTGTACTGATTCATCTGAGACTTGACTGGAAAAGATAGCTCTTATAGTGGGATCTTCTAAAAATGCAGTCCCACTTAGTCTCAGGAACAAAATACTACTACTACTCTAGCTTCCTTTAAAAGCAAGAACAACAACAGAGTTTTCAATGCTAAGGGTGAAATAACTTATCTTTCCATAACAGCATTTTTTTTTCTATCGCTAATTCTTCTTACCGAAACATAAAGAACAGAACCTTTTCAATCTAACCATGTCTTCTGTGTCTCATGTCCCAGGATGTGTTCATCTCCCACAGGACAACATCTCTAAAAAAGAAAGGTCACAATTCATTGCTAGTAAATGTGAAATGCATTACCGTCATTCCAGACACAGTCTATCCAGAGTGGAATAAAAAGTCTGTACTCCTGAAAGGGAAAAGTTACCTTCCAGGCTTTCCATGAAACAGGAAGAAGTAACAATAATGATCCAGATGAAAACCTCTGGCCAAATGCAGTCCCAGCCTTTCATACAAATCATACCTTTTCAAAACCAACCCTGCTTTACTCACAGACACACATATAAAGCCTTATCCACAGCTTTACCTCTTATTGCCTTCTTGCAGAAGAAAACACCCTAATATCAGATGGCTGAAGGAAGAAGTAGAGACATTGTAGACAGACCAAGGACCTTGATGCTGTTGAAACAGTGTCAATAAACAGACTTAATTTAGAGGCCAATGTAAGTGTTTGGATTAATGTGTTATGCATTACACAATAATGGTAAATAAGCTTCATCATTTAGGACACTGACTACTACTGAAGTTGCAAAGTATTTGCTTTATTTATGTCAAAAAAAATGAATAATTATCTGATTGCTTTAGGGGGATACCATAAAGTATTTGGCTGTGGCTTCATTTGTAAGCTGACCACTAGCTCTTGAAAGGCCAGCTACTTTATCCTTTATATAGTTCTCTATTATCCCAAATATCACGGGAGAAATTCAGTCCATGCACAGGTTGATGTAACTTGCAGCAACTTGGCAGGTAGTTGTAAACACAAAATGAGGGACCTGACTATGGCTCAAGTCATACACATAACAAAATGTATAGTTTTAAATGCATTAAGTTTAATCAAGCATTTGATTTCAGAATTTGCAAAAAAATAAATAAAGGATCTTAGTGTTAGTCTTTATTCTTATTTTTAAAAGTGCATTAGCAAGAAATTCTACCTCTTTGTCAGCTGGCTGAGAATTACAGTATGCTGCAGTACAAACAAATATAATTACAAATATCAAGGGAAATTTAGGCTATAAGGCAAAATGAAAAAAAAATGACTGTGGAAAATTAAATTAATAACACATTAAAGTATTAAAAAGAAATCTACTGCCTATTATAACTGAATTGTTTGCATAGCTAAAATAAAGAGACAATCTCAGTGTTTGTGGTTATGAATGTTACATGACAATCAGAAATGGCAAAGGAGAGAAATAGTGCAATTAAGGTTACAGTCTCTTATGTTTCTCCTACATATTTGCACATTGAAATTAATTTAATCCCTATCATTTTTATTTAAAGCAATGAAATTGGGATTTATTATTTATTCTACCTTACCCTTAGTTTCTAAGAGACAACACAGTGACAGGTTACTGATATAGCCATGATATGCCATGTCATGGCATATGCTGGGAACACTTTTTATGTAGAAGTCAATGGGAGTGGAATTAGTCCAGTGCTAAAAGCTTGTGAAAAAATCTCTCCCAGGATGACTTTCTCAACATCAAATAGTAAGTCTGTAGCAGAACTGGGATTGGAATCGCATTCATATCTTCTAAATCCCAGTTAATTGCCTTAATCACATGACTTACTGGAGCTCTCCTAAATAAATTCAAACATGTTCCCATCAGTTCTTCACCTGTAGACCCAGAAAGTCTGGTCAGAAGCAATTTGAGACATCCGCATCTGTGAGTAATCTCTGTCAGCTGCTTTTTTTTTTTTTTTTTTTTTTTTTTTTTTGCCAAACATACGTGTGAACCATCATTCCCAAAAAAGGGAAACAAACTGAAGAGGAATTCAACAGAAGGCAAAAATCAAGACCCTCAAAAGCACATTTGTTCACATATCTTTTTTTTTTTTTTTCAATTAGTGTCTCACCAGTTAAAAGCACAATTCACTTCTTATGTGTCTGTACTGTTGCTTTCTTGCAAAAATGGAGTAAGAAAAATACAGAAGTGTTAATTGCAACTCAAAATCATCTTTCTTCAAAAAGAAAGCCTCAGAAAAAGACAAAGCTTCAAGGACAATTTTTGTGAAGGTCTGAAGGCCACCTGGACTAGCTTTGACATCTGTACTAATTGAAAAAGCAAACGAGGCCACAAAGGACTGTTCTTTGGCCATTTAATCAATTTTCTACTCAATGTATTGTTCATTCTTAGAGACTTTAATGCTAGAATTGATTTTAACAGCCATTACAGAAATATGTAAGTCAAAGGGCTCTTGACCTCTTTTAAGCTTGACCAATGAGAAAAAAAAATTAAGGGTACGTGAATAAATCAGTAACTATGATTCAAATTCCTTACTGAAAAACGCTGTCTGAATCACTCTACCCATGTGCTAGGGGTGACATGGGCTAACTGGAACACAATGTGAAAAATAGCCAGATGATTATTTCTGATAATGTCTGGTCTGGACTCTGTAAAATTATCTCTGAAACTTTCATTGATGTCAAATAGCTCACTTCAGAACAGAAAGCACACTGTTGCCAAATGTTTATAAATAAATTCCGAAACTGGATATTTGACTCAAGGAAACAGAAGAGCCCAGAAGGATGGAGAAGAATATTAAGATCTCCTTTAAGATGCTATCGGGCATGGTTATTGGATAAAAATAAAATAAAGGAAAAGAAAATATGGAAATCTGTGCTTTGCCTTGCAGTTCCACATTCATCAGTATAGAGGGAAATGCTGGGGAAGTTAAGGCTTGAATAAATTTTTCTCATTTTAGCAACTTCCTCTTAATAAAAATATTTATCAAACCTAGTACTGACATGGTACTGGCTAGAGGTGAGAAAAAGAGATAAGCTGCATTTAAAGCAGAACACACTTTAAAAGGATATGTATGAAAAATAAAAAAAATAAATAAATAATAAAAAAAAGCTATTCTTATTTTCTTACTTCTGAATGTTTGGGAAATTTTCATCTTCAATGGCAAATACTTAAAACATGTAGGATTTTTGTCTCACAGAATAAAAGAGGTTCTGCGGAGATGAGAGTCCATTAAAAAATGATTATTAATATTATTATTTTTTATGGCACATATATAGAAAGAGAGAGCAATGGCTGTGTTACACAACATGTGGGGAGTGACTTCTTTGCCTTCTGTAACATAAGCGATTCCCTCATGCACTGCCTTCTTCTTCTGTGTTCCAGGGCAATAAGAATTTGGCCCCAATGAAACAGATTTACAGTATGACCTTTGCACACATGCATGATATATTGTGATGACAGCCACTCCACTGTGAAATATGATGCTATGATCTTTCAGTTTTTTCCCTTTGGAAGATGAGCCTTACATGATTAGATTGATAAGTATCAGTGTATCAGAAATTGTGCCAAAATAACAGCTACTGGTATGTTGTACTGTAGGAACTTTGAGGATATTGACATAGTTCTGGAAAAACAAGCTTAAGGACAAACCTCAAAAATCAAATAACACAACTGACGGATTATTTGATTCAGCTCCTGATTAAAACTTTCTTCTTTTACTGAGATACACTGACTTACAAAAGACCTTTGACACTCCACGGTAAAGTGTATGGTTGCTTTAAGATTTTTTATCGTTACCATGCATGCTTGAAATTTGTTTAGGCTGACAGTTGTTTGTCATGGGGTCCTCAATATTGTTATAGCATAAAAGGGCATTCATCAGACATTAAATACTATATCTGTTCTTTAAGGAGATTACCTGTATCTGTGATATGTTGCACTATTAAGACACATGGCATCCAATCTAGCAATTTGCATTTATCTGGAGATTTGCATACACCATAAAGCAGAAGGTTGGTGGGGCTTTTTGTTTGTTTTCTTTCTTTTTTCTTTCTTTTTTCTTTCTTTTTTTTTTTTTTTTTTTTAATTGGCAAACAAGGGAAGTGGGAAACAAGTGGTGGTTTTTGTTATCCCTTTCCAGTGACACTGTTAAGTGCTATATATTCATCTAAAAATGTGGTTCATGTTTGATTTTAATCTTCTTATTTTCATTCTAAAAGGTCAAAGCTAGGTTGTGCCCCATTGGCATAGCTGCTGTGAAGTAGGTAAAATATCAGTCATTCCCTCAAAAAGCTCTAAGTAGACAAAACATAACTGCTGGATGAGACAAATAGGCCGATTAAGGTAGGCTGAGAAAGATGAGTCAAGAGATAGAACAGAATGTGCAGATATATAGTGTCATAAGTTCTTAACACTTACAAAATTTACCTTTCAGCTGCATCGTGATAACCCTTTATGTTTAAGTTTCTGCATTCCATATAAACTTTGGGTGTATGCCAGGTCTTTATGCAGTCTTAGAGCACTAGATAATGTAAACATTATACTAATTTTGAATACTGTAAGTATGATACAAGCGAACTCTAACTTATCTTTTTATATGACATAGTTCTATGTATTTTTATGAAGTCTCATGTAATACCATGCCTTAAGAAGAAGAAAAATATATATACCCAAAATAATATCCAAAAGATATAAAATTAACCCAGTATTGTTTTCTTAGTAGGTTGTTGTTGTTGGTGGTGGTGGTGGTGGTGGTGTTGTTTTTGGCGATGCATATAGAATGAATTGAAAAAAGTTAGAGTTTGGGCCAGGGTACTGACACAAGATGATGTATATGTATATTATTATGTACAGCAGGGTTGCATAGCATGGCAAATAGCATGTTTTCTTACTGTATCTGTGCATGGCTTTGAGATTATGATGGGCCAAGGAGTATTTCAGTAGGTTCTTTGGAGGTGACAGGCCTGTTTTGGAAGCTAAAAGAGTTTTGTTGTACAGATACGAGTTATGTCATGCAAGGTTTGTTTTTTTGTTTGTTTTTACTATTGTTGATACAGATAAAGCTGTAATTCTGTGCAACACTGTTCATACTCTCCATAACATGATTTTGTAAAACAGATGGTTCAGAAAACAATGATAAAATTAATGGAAAATATCTAAAGGATTATTAAGGATATTTGAATTGATTAACTTAGAGCAGAGGTCAAACATTGTTCAAAGAAGCTGCTAAATCTTGTAATTCAAATACAGCTAAACATGCAGTCCCTTAGATGCTTAAAAATCTCTTCCACTTGCCTACATGTAGTCTATACTTTGAAGGCTTCTTTCACATCTCTGAATATTTGGAAAAGTTTTCAGCAGGCATAGTGCTTATATTCCCTGGCAAAACATGAGTACATTTTTGGAATAAACTTCATCTTAGCTTGAAATATTTAGCCATAAAATGAAGTGTTTTAATTTATAACATTGGACTGCTGACAGCCTTACCTACCCACAACATCAACACCCACTTCCATGGCTCCTATTTGAAGTGTTAATTCCTTGCAATATTCAGTTAATGTTAATAAACACAACATACATTCACACTTGAAAATGGAAAATACATGAATAGCCAAAAATGCAAGCTAACAATATCAGTTATAGGAAAATATTTTTTTTTAGGAAATACTGAAGAGGAACTTCACCTTGGGTTTCTTACAACTGACTTGGGATTTACTTGGCTTTGGTATTCCTTGACTTTGTATTCTTACAGTTACGATTACAATCCCTAAGCCATTTGAATGAGCATTTAATTTTCTTAAATATCTTTTTAATCTGTGAAATTTTTGATAAATTCAAATAACTGCAAGTGCAACAAATTATGAGGTTTTGATATGTTTCTGGTATTCAGGATATCATTAAATAAGGTTGTCTAATTATCTGTTTTGGTGTCAATTAAACTCTTTCAAATGCCAGCCACCCAAATTGAATAGAATTACAGAATCACAGAATCACAGAATATCCTGAGTTGGAAGGGACTCACTCCTGGCTCCACATAGGATCACCCAAAACTCAAACAATATGTCTGAAACTGTTGTCTAAATGCTTCTTAATGTTGTCTAAATGCTTCTTCTAGGCTGGGGAGCAGCCTAGAAGAGAGGGATCGGGGGGTCGTGGTAGACAGCAAGTTGAATATGAGCCAGCAGTGTGCCCTGGCGGCCAGGAGGGCCAACCGTGTCCTGGGGTGCATCAAGCACGGCATCGCTAGTAGGTCAAGGGAGGTGGTTGTCCCGCTCTACTCTGCGCTGGTGCGGCCTCACCTCGAGTACTGTGTGCAGTTCTGGGCACCACAGTATAAAAAGGACATGAAACTGTTGGAGAGTGTACAGAGGAGGGCTACGAAGATGGTGAAAGGCCTGGAGGGGAAGACGTACGAGGAACGGCTGAGGTCACTGGGCCTGTTCAGCCTGGAGAAGAGGAGGCTGAGGGGAGACCTCATCACAGTCTACAACTTCCTCGTAAGGGGGTGTCGAGAGGCAGGAGACCTTTTCTCCATTAACACCAGTGACAGGACCCGCGGGAACGGGGTTAAGCTGAGGCAGGGGAAATTTAGGCTTGACATCAGGAGGGGGTTCTTCACAGAGAGGGTGGTTGCACACTGGAACAGGCTCCCCAGGGAAGTGGTCACTGCACCGAGCCTGTCTGAATTTAAGAAGAGATTGGACTGTGCACTTAGTCACATGGTCTGAACTTTTGGGTAGACCTGTGCGGTATCAAGAGTTGGACTTGATGATCCTTAAGGGTCCCTTCCAACTCAGGATATTCTATGATTCTATGATTCTTGAACTCTCGCAGTGACCATTTCCCTGTACAGCCTGTTCCAGTGCCCAACCACCCTCTCAGTGAAGAACCTTTCCCTAACATCCAACCTGAACCTCCCGTGTCACAGCTTCATGTTGTTCCCTTGGGTTCTGTTGCTGCCACCAGAGAGAAGAGATCACCTCCTGCCCCTCTGCTCCCCTCATGAGGAATCTGTAGGACACAATGAGGTCTCCCCTCAGTCTCCTCTTCTCTAAGCAGAACAAACCAAATGACTTCCCCATACATCTTGCCTTCACCATCTTTGTAGCCCTCCTTTGGACGCTCTCTAATAGTTTTATGTCCTTTCTAAACTGAAGTGCCCAAAACTGCACACAGTACTCAAGGTGAGGCCACACCAGTGCAGAGTAGAGTGGGACAATCACTTCCCTCAACCAGCTAGCAATGCCATGCTTGTTGCACCCCTGGGTATGGTTGGTCTTTTAGGTTGCCAGGGCACACTGCTGGCTCATGTCCAACATGCCATTGACCAGAAAACCCAGATCCCTTTCTACAGGCCTGCTCACCAGCCTCTCATCATAGAACAAGGCCAAGTGCTGGGTCCTGCACCTGGGGCACAACAACCCCAAGCAGCGCTCCAGGCTGGGAGATGAGTGGTTGGAAAGCTGCCTGGCAGAGAAGGACCTGGGAGTACTGGTTGATAGGCAGCTGGATATGAGCCAGCAGTGTGCTCTGGTGGCCAAGGCGGCCAACAGCATCCTGGCTTCTATAAGAAGCAGTGTGGCCAGCAGGGCTAGGGAAGTGATTGGCCCCCTGTACTCGGCTCTGGTGAGGCCGCACCTCGAGTACTGTGTTCAGTTTTGGGCCCCTTGCTACAAGAAGGACATGGAGGTGCTCAAGAGAGTCCAGAGAAGGGCGACGAGGCTGGTGAGGGGTCTGGAGAACAAGTCTTATGAGGAGCGGCTGAGGGAGCTGGGGTTGTTTAGCCTGGAGAAGAGGTGGCTCAGGGGAGACCTCATCGCTCTCTACAGGTACCTTAAAGGAGGCTGTAGCGAGGTGGGGGTTGGTCTATTCTCCCACGTGCCTGGTGACAGGACGAGGGGGAATGGGCTAAAGTTGTGCCAGGGGAGGTTTAGGTTGGATATTAGGAAGAACTTCTTTACTGAAAGGGTTGTTAGGCATTGGAATAGGCTGCCCGGGAAAGTGGTTGAGTCACCATCCCTGGAGGTCTTTAAAAGACGTTTAGATGTTGAACTTAGTGATATGGTTTAGTGGAGGACTTGTTAGTGTTAGGTCAGACGTTGGACTGGGTGATCTTGGAGGTCTCTTCCAACCTAGATGATTCTGTGATTCTGTGAATCATAGAAACATTAAGGTTGGAAAAGACCTCCAAGATCATTGCGTCCAACCATCCCCCTACCAACAATATCACCTACTAAACCACATCCCTAAGCACCAAGTCCAGCCTTTCCTTAAGCACCCACAGGGATGGTGACACCACCACCTCCCTGGGCAACCCATTCCAATGTCTCGCTACCCTTTCTGAGAAGAAAATCCTCCTAATTTCCAACCTAAACCTCCCCTGGTGCAACTTGAGGCCATTCCCTCTAGTCCTAATGCTAGTTATTTGTGAGAAGATGCTGACCCCCAGCTCCCCACACCTTCCTTTCAGGTAGTTGTAGAGAGCAATAAAGTCCCCCCGAGCCTCCTCTTCTCCAGATTAAACAAGCCCAGTTCCCTCAGCTGCACCTCATAAGACTTGTTCCCCAGTCTGTACATATAGCCAGGGTTGCCCCACCTGGGTGCAGAATCTGGCACTTCGTTTAAACTTCATGTGTTTGGTTATTGTCCTGCCCTCTAATTTAGCAAGATCTCTCTGCAATGCTTCTCTACCCTCAAGGGAGTAAACAGCTCCTCCCAGTTTAGTGTCATCCACAAACTTAGTATACCTTCAAGTCCTGCATCCAAGAATAAGTTACCTTATGTATGCATCTGATAGATTTGAGATATAATAATGCTTTCTTTGCTAGTTTTCCCACAGGCACCAGCACTTTCTGCAGTGGATTTAAACTTTCACTTCTGCTATTATTACAACTATGATCTTGTTAAAGACCTTAGACAAACTGATTCCCTCTGAAAAGCTGCTATCCATTTGCAAAGTGAGGAATAATCTGTAAATAAAGCTGGAGATAAGTCTGTTGAAAAGAATATTTCACTCCTGTCAGTTACTGAAATACTCCACCAGAAAACAACTGTTCACCTCCACCTGAGGAAGCATGTCATCTGCTGGCACTGATGCAGGGCAGTGTCTGTATTTTGGGGGAAAAAAAACATTCCAGCTCTTTTTTTTTTTTGTGATAAAAAACAAAGCTTGTTAGGAAGAGACAGAATAGTCACTGGTACAATATTAATCTGGTCTGGTAAAAATAAATAAATAAATAAATAAAAATAAATAAATTAATAAATTAGACTAAACTTAAAGGAAAGAAATATAGATGGTGTATAAAATAGATACTGCTAATGTGAGACCCTTTTCCTCTGTGGCACTAGGCACTAGCTGTCTACTTACCATTTCAGATTTTAAATGAAACTTTCTCTCTGTCCAGTCCTGTTCCACTTCCCCCTACCCCCCCCATATCACCAAAATACATTTATTCGGATTCAGTGGAACTTTTGATCCAGTTTTGAATATTCAGGCACAACCCAAATGGCTACAGAAAACAAACTGTTCTTGCTTTTACTTCTTACTTGTTTCATAGTTTTTACAGTCTATTTAATTTTGTAGAGGTTTTTAATACTGAAGGTATTTCAGTATAACAAAACACTATATAAAATGCTGCATTGACACTATATTCACGTTTAGAATTAATTATCTGTTGATACTCTATTACTGTTGGAGACATTCCACATGTCATTTACTACATAAACCCAGTTCCTGTTCCACACAATTTTCATGCTTAAGTATCTTGTTTATCAACCATAGAGTCACTCCTTATTTGTAAGGTGTTTGGATCAAGAAACAAAAACCTCATGCAAACCAAAGTGATGTAGAGACATGCCAACTCACAAGAAATTGGCAAAAATGGAAAGCAGTTTTTTAAAACTATTTTTAAAATCTTTTTTTAAAATCTTTCTAAAAGAAGAAGAAAAAGAAGGAGAAGGAGAAGAAGAAAAAGAATAAAAGAAGAATGGGAGAAAGTTTAAGAAAGGTTCGCAATAAAAGAAGAATGGGAGAAAGTTTAAGAAAGGTTCGCATCTACTACTCTATATACAAAGGACAACATTGAGGCAAGGATAATGGAAAGATACAAAAAGAAAGTGGGAAGGGAGACTTGGGTTAAAGAAGTCAAAAGAAACAAGGAGGAAATAGCCATAATAAGGCAGAGATATGCAGAGTCTTGAAAGGACAAGTCAGATGCTGTGCAGCAAATCCAAGACTTCCACATTAGAGCAAACAATCAGAATAGGGTTGGTAATGTGCATTTTATCTTAATGTCAGAGATAATTTTTTCCATCCTTTGAGCTTGTCTCAAGTTTTATTAATGAGCTTTGCTAATTTATCAAAAAAGGCTATTTGGATAATAAACATGAATATTAAAACAAAAAGAAGTATGGTTTATGGAAGTTCATTGCCCAAATGTCTAAGCCCTCTATTGTGAAGCAAAAGTATTCATCTGCTCTTTCAATTGCTTGGTTAAAATGCTAAATTATTCCTGCTGCTTTGTAGAAGATCAGTTAACATTACTTTTAGTTTTATTCAGACAGCATGTTCTAGTTCTTCTTTGTATATGAGGCACTGGCAGCTTGACCTTCATGTTTATTCGTTTATAAGACCATTATCATCAAAGTTCTGCAGCAGGCAATTCACAATTTTCAAATGTTAATGTTAAAAGACCTAGATTGCAGACTGATGTCAAGCTTTATTTACACATTTGGAAAAGCAAGAAAGGTTCTTATCACACTTTGAATGAATAAGCTCTAGATAAATTGTGAAATACAGCTTGAAATGTTTATTATCACATTATTTTAGAAAAACAAGATCACAACAGATGTTCTGGTGAATAGAATCTAGATAAAATACATGTTGAGAATCCAGTCTCTGAGAGTCAAATGTCAGTACATTTTTTTTTTCTTAAAGCAAAGCTATTTGAAGGCAAGATTGAAAAATGGAGTTCCACTAGAAGGTTCCTCAAAAGCAGTTCCCCATTGTACCAGCTCAGATCTTAGTGTCACAAACAGCATTTGTGCTGCTAGACAGACTGACCAAATGAGTGAAAAGTAATTCACCCTTTTCTGCTCATGAGCAGGCAACAATTATTTCAAACATACACGAAATTATTGAATGGCTTCCAACTGTATTATTTTTTAACTGTGTGGATTAATCAGTTTCCTTTGATTTTGAGTGTTCATATCTCCAGCAATTAGTTGTGATGGGTAAGACAAAGCATGCAGCAGTGTATCTGTCTCTTCATTGATGAATGTGTGAGTTTCTGTGGGTCTTCTGTACATGTGGGTTTGGCACTTACCTGTAATGGCAAGGAATTATGCCCTCGTGCCAATGCCTGGCCATCACCTGAGGTGACAGTGGTAGAGGAGCTGCGTTTAGCTTTTACCAGGCAGGAGGAACTAAGGCAAAGTTTTATTAACAACATAGAGTTTACCCTTCCCAGCACTCTGTCAAAGAAACAGTTGTGTCAATTTGTATTCTATTAAAACCTACGCACTTTGTGTATTTTATTTTGTTTCCATGTTTAATAAAAGTAATTTGACAGAGCAATGCTCTATAAACATAAGAACCTGGTTGGCATATCTAGGGACCAAATTTATACTGATTTATCTGTGGTTCAAACTAAAAGCTAAAGAGGTAGATGCTGACTTCAAAAAATTACATTCAGTGCAGAGCTGATAACATGACCCTTATTTACCACACCATATATTCAGCTTTAATTTTTTCGTTGTTTATCCTTTTCTCTGCAAGCTGCAGAGCTTGCACTGAATATAACAGTGAAATAGTGGGTAGGCAGGCAGTGTTATTCAGTTTTGCTGGCTGTTCCAAGTGATGAAACTATAACTCACTGGGTGATAGATAACAGAAGGTAATTTTATGGTTACTAAGAATGAGTTTGCATTTGTTGGGATAGTTACTATATAAATTTATAGATCTATTTTGTATGTACCGCATTTTAAATTTTAGTGGCAGCACAAGGAATGGTATGAGAGTAACACAAGTAGTACCGTCATGAACTCCTAGTTTAGCAGCCACTTGTAAAGGTATACTGTAATTCAACATGAAATAGGTTCAGAATGTTCTCAAAATCTTGTTATAAATCATGGCCTTTGGAAGGGAAGGTGTTATTAAGTTTGTTTTTTGATTTTCTCTTGCCCTTCCTCCTTCATCTTATCTAGCAAAAGTGTTGAAAGGTAGGAAAGGCAATTCTGTACAGGAGGTCCTTTTAAGTGCTGGATTTAAGTGCTCTTTCAGGATTTAGCACTTTTCTAAGCTTAACTGACAGGTCACTTTGCCCCTTGTTATCTGGGCAGATAGACCCTGGGACCCTATGAAGACAATAAGATTAATTGCAGGGCAGGCAGTAGGATACTAGAGCTTCAGATCACAAAATTCAGAAAAGCCTGAACACCTGTCAAGCTATTATGACATTTACATTCAATAAATATAATGTCTCCAGAGAACCAGAACTGTTTTTGTTTAAAGATGGAGATTGGGCCCCAGGGAAGCCATTTTGTTGAGCATGCCATTCTGTGGTGAAGAAATACAAGCTTTTGTCAAAGATTTAATTGTTGGAAGAGCTGTTAAGATTTCAGTTCAGGTTACAAATCTGAAGGAAGCCTAGACTGACAGAGGGGTGCTTGATTTGACGATCATGGGAGTAAAAGAGGAATGGAGGTGGCTGATGTGTTAAATTTGCATATAAAAAACTCACCTAGGAACTTAGCAATTAGACTTTTAAATATAAAAATGTAACTTCAGAGCATCCCAGAAGTATTCAGAAGTACTGAATTATGTAATGGCCAAACCAAGGACGTTCCTTGAAAGTGAAGTTGTCTGCAAAGTACTTTAACAGAAAATGGCAGAATTCTGAGGAAATGCAGCTATGATATGCAGCTATAAGAGTTCAAACAGGAGTTTTATTCCATTTATAAACTTAGAAATGTCATCATTGAGAAATAACTTTTTCTAAATTATAGTTGAAATTTGTTTTCCACGATGTTCTAAACACCATAACAGCATACTACAAACAATAAGACATCTGGAAAAGGATGTAAAAGTTGGGGGAAAAGTTGTGTACTGTCCAATAGCAATATTATTCCAAATTCTTCTGTACCAAAACAATTGGGAATGACAGTTTCATCTTTTATATCTTCTCTTATAGGGAATTGAGGTTTTCAGTAAGATTTGAAATAGCTTTATATAGCTATTCATAATAGTAGTCATCAAAATTCTTGATAATCACCTGTAGTCCAGATCATTATGTACAAAATT